>NC_073304.1:52473350-52774778 GCF_027595985.1 Sorex araneus
TTGTCCTTTGATCTGACATTTTTGTTCATTGGTGTTTAGAGTCCATTTCTGTATATGATAATCCAAATTCTGATGTAGATTTGCCATTGTCATAAAAGGAGGTGAATCTTCCTATTCAGCTATCTTGGATCTGCTAACTCCAATATTTTACTCTTCTTATATATATGACATAAAATGTATTTTTATTAATTTGCTATTGGTTTGTAATAATGTAGTATTTCAATGTTATAGTTTAACACCTCTATATATGAGTAGAAAATTCATGGCATGGCACACATCACCAAGATCTCAGTTTTATCCTATCACCAAAAATATCTATTTTACAAAGTTATAAAAATAATTTCTCGCTTCTAAACTTTCCTTTTGGTAACCACCATAGTATCCTCATAGTTAAGAGTTGGTTTTGTTATCTTTTGCCCATTTATTTGCTTTAAGTTTGTGTATTCTCTATCCAAGTGAAATTATCCGTAATTTTCATTCACTTCATCACTTATTTCTCTTAAAAGAGCCAACTCATGTGCCATCCATTGTCTCCAAAAGACATGACTTCATCTTTTTTAATGATAGAGTAGTTAGTAGTCCACTGAATATATAAACCAATGCATCTTCATCTAGTTATCTACAAGGGTGATTTAGGATGAGAAAATATTTGGATTATTGTGAATAGTACTGATATGACTTTAAAGGTGCTTATATATTTCAAAATTAGAGTTTTTATAGCCTTACAATTAAGGTCTATAAGCTGGAGTGCATAGTACTTTTATTTTGTTCATACTATATTTCATAGAGATGGTACCAAGTTCCAGGGAGTATTAAGGTTTCATTTTCCTCACATCTTTTGCAACATTTTATTTCCAAACTTTTAGATATTCACAATTCTTACCAATCTGAGGTGATATTTAACTGTGGTTTTATTTGGATTTCCCTAAGAATAGGTGATGCTGAGCATTATTTTCACATCTGATATAAAATGTGTTCAACAAAAATAAATTATATTCAATTTTTAGAAGTTTTTGGTTTTATTTTTTAATTTTGGGCCTCACCTGGCATGACTTACGGCTCTGTGCTCAGGAATCATTCCTGTCAGGGCTCAGGGTGCAGTGGATTGAACTCAGGTTGGCTGCATGAGAGACACGGGCCCTACCCACTGCACTAAGACTCTAACACTATAATGCAAATATTTTAAAATAATTATGTTCACTTTAGATACAAAAAAGATGATAATATTATATAATTGGCAGTGAAGAAGCAAAAAGTTTGAATTGTTTCTTTAAAATGTCATTGATATACACATGTGTGTATGTATGTGTTGTGTGTATATATATAAACATTTCATAGTATAGACAGAAATGCTTCTATTTTAAAGAATTTAACACTTAGTTTTGCATAGTTATAGAGTATCATAAAGTTCCAAGAGATATGTTGAAAGATCTTATGTATACTTTACCCAGTTTCCCTTCTTAATAACATCTTGTTATTAATTGATACTATTATTGTTAGTTAATTAATGACATATTAATTACATTATGTGTGTATTCAACTAGATGTATTTTTATACTAGTATGAATTCATGTATCAACAAAAAGATAAATCAGTTCAACCACCCTGACAGCCCCTTTAATCTTGCCTTTTTTATTACCACATCAGCCTTTCACCTTCCTTGTCTCATCTAGTCCATTGATAATTGTTGGCAACAATTAAATTTTACAATTATACAAGTTTTCAAGAATGCTATATGAATGTTTTGTTTTGTTTTCTTATACACAAAATAATTCCCTAATTTGTCCAAATAAAGCCAACCATCAATAGCCTGTGCCTTGTTATTACAGAGTAGATATTTGCAGTTATTATCATCCTACAGTTTGTGTATACATACACTTGAAAAAGGACATATTGTTTGTTTCTAGTCTGCAAATATTACAAGAAATGCTGCTATTTACATTCATGTACACATTTTTGAACTGTATTCATGTATTTTTGCAAGATAGGAATTCAGAAATGTAAGTGTTAAGTAGTATGTGAGGTGGATTTGATTGAATAAGAAATCGCAAAGTATTTTTTGGAGAGGACATGTCATTTTACATTGCCACCAGAAAACTATGATCTAATTTCTATGCGTTCTTACTCCCTTTTGTAGGAACCTTTTTTTAATACACTGATAGAGAAGTAGTGATAACTCATGTTTATAATGTGTACTTTCTTAATGCATTGTCATTTGAATAACCTTCCTCTTAAATATCTAGCCACAATTTTAACCTCTTTTGTATTTGCTGGTGAGATTTGTTTTACATCATTTACTGGTGAATTTTGAGTAATTTTCTTCTATTCTAATGTAGTTATTTCCCAGATAAATTCCTTTGTAGAGGGTTTTTATTTCAAATGATTCTTTTTGTATTATCCTCTTCACATGGAAAGCAAAGATTTTAGCTTCTGTGAAATCTAATTTATAATTGTTTTTGTTTCAGATTATGCTTATGTTGTTAAGTCTAAAAATCCTGTCTAACGCACAAACTAGCAATTTTCTCTAATCTGTTTCAGTCCTTATTGTCCTTATTTAATTTTTTCTATTTTATTTTTAATTTTTTAAATTGAATCACCATGAACTAGAAAGTAATGAATGATTGAGTTTCAGGCATACAATGTTCCAACACCAATCCCTTCTCCATTGTTTACTTCCCTTCACCAAGTCCTCAGTTTTTCTCCCAATCTCCAGCCAGTCTCTATGGCAGTCACACTTTTCTTTTTCTGTGGTTTGCAGTATTGTTACTAGTAGGGTATCATATGTATATCTTTGCCTCCTTTAGAGTGACCACTTCCCCCATCAATGGTGACTACTTCCCTCTACCAATGGCATAATGTTCCTTTCCCTTACCTATCACCCTCCTTGCAGTGGAAAACTTCTTACTGTGGACCGGGTATCTTATTCTTGGTTTTTATTACCGTTAGGCATTTTTTAAAAATTCTCCTACTATATTTCATTATATCCCATATAGGTGAAACCAGTCTGTGTTTCTTGCTTTCTCTCAGCATGGTACTCTCCGGATTCTTCTGCGTAGCAGTTCACCTTTCTTATGGTTGAGTAGTATTCCATTGTATATATGTACCATATTTTATCATCTTTTCTTGGGCACTTGGTTTATTTCCAGATCTTGGCTATTGTGACTAGTGCTTCAATAAACGTAGGAGTACAGGTGTGACTTTGGGCAGATCTTTGGGGTATATTCCAAGGAGTGGAATTGCTGGGTCATATGGAGGCTCAGTTCCTAGTTTGCTTGGTTAGTTGATTGTTTGTTTAGGGGGCCATAACTGGAAGTATTCAGGGATTACTCCTGGCTTTCCATTCCTGGTATGGTTTAGGGGACTAGGTGAGATACCAGTAATGGAACTTGGATTGGCCATGTGCAGGCTATCCACTGTACTAACACTCCAGCCCGCAATTCCTACTTGTTTTTGGTTTTATTTTAAAAATAATTTTATTAAAGCCCTATAATTTACAAAGTTGCTCATATTTGGGTTTTAGACATACAGCGTTCCAGCACCTATCCCACCACCAGTGTCTTTCTTCCACCAGTGCTCCCAGGTTTTCTCCCTCCCCATGCCTATCCCCAGCCTCCACTTTGACAGGCACCTTTAAGTTTGGTTGTTGAAGTAGTGGAAAAGAATGGTTTGGCTAAATATCCAAATTCAGAGTCAACAATACTATAAATAAAATATCAAGTACTCAATTTAAAATGGAAAAATGAAAAATTAGACAAAGTTTAACGTTAATATATTCCTTTTGATGCAAACTATTGACATTTTCTCTTAGTAATAATGTAAAAATAAATGAGAGTAATAATTTGGATTTTTTATATGTAACCTAAATTTAGAATGTGTTATTAAAATTAGCTATATGGTATATCTGAATCAATAATAACATTCACATAGGTAGAATAGAGTTTATTCTAAAACATACCCAAATTATATTATCTTTACTGTTTCAATTTCTTCTTCATCTCAATTTACAGGAATAATAGCATGAAAATTATTAAACTTATATTCTGAGGAATATTTGTGAGGATGTTGTGGCAGTTCATATGGTGGGGAAAAATGGACATTTTCTAAATAAATGTCTATTAATTACAGTAATGGTTAAATGAAAGTTATATTATTTCTACATCTACTTCAGCTTGAATATCATAGCATACCCTGAAGACTTCCATTGGGTAAGAGATTGCTTCAGTGTGTTCATGTAGGATACCTCAACAGTGCCAGAAACTAAACACCAAAATGAACTCTTTTGAAGCTCTTCACTGATGTTATATGTCCTACCTTTTCGTTCTGAATTAATACCTGTTCTACAATTCCCAGAGTTTCCCAATGTTACCCAGTTTATTGTTCACTACTCTTTGAATTAAGAAAATTTCTCCACTGATTGCCTCTCATTCTCTTTTTCTTCCTCATAACCCTACCAATATTTCCTGGATGTTTTGCCAGATACAATATTGCACTGCAACCTTGCTCAAAGATTGCTTTTGAGAGAACCAAATTAATACAATAGTTTACATATAGGGAAATAAGAATTTTGCTTTTTTAAGTATGCCCAAACTTAATATAATTATATGTAATACATACAAATTTGTATAATATGTATTATTATGGCCCAACAAATATAACTGCATATAGTCTGATATATTTATAAAAATATATAATGTTCCTAATTACTAACATCCTTCCTAGTCAGAGATATGCCTTATTTTTTTCATTTCCTTCTTCATTCCTATAGTCTTAGTCTATTTCCATTAAAATATTAATTTTGTGGGGGTGGTGGTGCTTAAGGAGTATAAAAAATACAGTGTAAGAAGTTTTCCCCGAGACTTATTTTGTTGTTGTTTAAAAGTAGAACAACATTTTCTAGATGGCTTTAAAAAAATACATCTGTAGGCATTCTACAAGCAGGGAGAAGGGAGTAAAAATAAAAATATAAAATAATAAACACCACTGTATCTTATCTGCCTGATGAGGTCCTAAGAATATTATGGGATTGTGGAAAGAGGATAGTCTACTAAAAAGACAAAGTATCACTACATATTGCATATTGGCAGAGGAGAACAGGTGAAGTCAGAGAATCAAATAATGCTCTACCTAATGAAGCATATATAATTCATATTTTAGGTATGTAAAACTAATTCTTAAAGAAAATTTACATTTTAAAATGCATATGTATTCATCATGAATAGCGATAAAAGTTTATATGCCGGAATAAATATGCAGGTAACTCTTTTAGAATATAATTACAAGTTCCTAACACAATTTTATATCTTCCATCTTGGATATAAATTATTTGCTAATCTGAATTATAGTCTTCCAACTACATTCATTTGCTCTGTAAAATAGTACACTTATATATGAAAGAAATTTCCATTACAATGAATGCATTTCTTTTCATCATTTCGGCCTGATGAGCTATGTTGATTTTAGAATATCTTAATGAGATTAGTCCAGTATATTCCAAACCAGTCCTGTATATTCAATCCCAATCTTAATTAGTTGTGTATAGAAAAATGAACTTTATGGAGATACAAACAGTCTTAAACATATGAATGATGCTTGGTTTTGGTCAGAGATGGGATTATAATTATAAGGCTAAACTGATGTTTTTTAAGATCACTACTGAATAAGAATTCAAAACCCTATTTTGCATTGGTTTATTAATAGTTGTTTCTTTTGTTTTTCTTATATTTAGAATCACAGTAGTAGTGACTATAATATAAGCCAGAAATATGAGACTCAAACTTGATGCTTTCTTCTTTCCCTTATATTAAATATTTCATTATATCTTGCTGATTTTTGCTGTCTGAATATATTTTGAATCTATGTATTTCCTCCCATCTCCAATAGCACTATCCTAGCCAGAGTGACCACTAATTCAATGCAGGGTTACTGCATTAGCTCCTTCCTTTTGACTTACACATAGAATATTGCTAACCACAGCCATTCTCCATCCTGTAGTTTATATAATTACCTTAAAATACTTCCTTCAAATGGCCTTCTGTTGCTTTTTAAATAAGGACTAGAGTAAATTGCTTAAAGTATCAAAGAAACCTGCATATGTTGGCTTACTACCAATCGGACTTCATCTTTCTTGTTCACTAGGTGCTCGTCTTCTGTATATACCATATTACGTGAGCTATACTTTGCACTCACTAAATTCAAATAAAGAATGATTGTCCTTCCTCTCCTACCCTTTCTTGTGCTGCTTTAGACACAGAACTTTTCTTCAGTATTGACTCCTTACTCAGAATTCAGTACTGCCTCCTTAATTGGGCTTTTTGTGCCTGCCATTGCTCGACCTCAAATGTATGAGTCTTCATTCCCTTTTGCCTATTTTTCCCTAGTTTTGATTTTCTTAGACACTTCTCTGGAAATTTCTTTGTCATGTAATCCAAATCAGTCTATTATGTTACATTTTTCTTCTATTTTACTTTAGAACATTTGTTAAGAATTTAATTGGATGGTAACTTGATGATGAATTTCCATTTCCCTGAAATGAAAGCTATAAAATTTTCTCGACTTTAATGTTTAAATTGAAAGTAAAGTGTCAAATATTTGTTAAATAACAGCAAAATAGTTTTATCTCTCTACTTTGATCTTTTAAACCAAGTCCAAAGATTTCTTCAGTGATTTGTTCTCCTCCATCATTTTACTCTTTTTGATACTATCATTTAAAAAATCCTTTTAAAAGTCACCAACGGGGCTGGAGTTATGCTAGTATAGAGGATAGGGTGATTGCCTTGAAAGTGGCTGTTCTGGGTTTAATCTCTGGCACCGCATAAAATCCCCTGAAACTGCCAAAAGTGATCCCTAAGTGCAGAGCCAAGAATAAGATATGAGCACTGCTTGGTGTGGACCATAAACTAAAATAAAAGTCACCAACATTGGTTTATGTTATATTTACTTAATTTACTTAGTTATCTTCAACCTTCATTTATGTGAGGGGCCAGAGAGATAGTGTATCAGGTAAGGTGCATGCCTTTCATGTTGCTGACCTAGTATCAATCCCTGGTACCTCATATGGTTCCTCGAGTCCTGCCAAGTGTCATCCCTATGTGTGGAACCAGAAGTAACCCCTGACCATGGTAAACTGTGGGTGCTCAACTAAAAACAAACCATGTGACAGCTATTCATTCTTTTATCATTAGATCTTTTTTCAACTGTTTCTATTTATTAGTCCTGTTTATTATAAACTCCTATCTACTTTGTAATGGATGATGTACAAATTTCATTCTCCAGACGTCATCTTTTATATAGATTCAAGAGTTTATACTGTCGGGGTTGGAGCTATAGCACAATGGGTGGGGCATTTGCTTTGCACATGGCCAACCCAGGTTTGATTCCCAGCATCCCATATGGTCCCTTGAGCACTGCCAAGAGTAATTCCTGAGTGCAAAGGCAGGGGTAACTGGTGAGTATCAGCGGATGTGATCCAAAAAGAAAAAAAACAAGAGTTTATACTGTCTCTATAGTCCAAATTTGTAAGCAATTTCTTCCCTGTCCCTAAAACAAAATTATTCTCCCAAACTCTTAAATTCTTTCAAATTCTGGATTCTTCATCTGTTATTTTACTGCCATTGTACTACTATTTCTCTACTTAATTATGTTTAAAACCCATATAATCTCTTTAACCTTAATTTACCTTGTATCCAAAATTTAGTAAGTATTGTCACTTCATTTCTGTCATCTTGCAATTCTTTTAAAAACTCCATTTTGATTAAGGAAATTGACTTAAATTTTCTTCTGTCTAGACAGTGTAATAGCGTTCTAACTCAAATAAGTGCCCTGATACTCCTATTCTCAAATGAATCACTATTGCCCTGTCAAATTATCTGATATTGTCCCACTATTCCAAGAATATTGGGCTTCAAACATAATAGTCCTCTTCACAGGGATTCTGGACATCTGCCTTTTGCATAATAACTAAGGCACAAATGTCTAAATGTATTCTCACAATTTAAGTGTTTCTGAAAACACCTCACCAAATGAATTACACCGCAGTTTACTGGATCACTTACCTACGAAGAAAATATTAACTCAAACTGCTTTGAACTTTAGTTTACCATCTGACTTTTCTCAGGATCATTCTGGCTTATGGTCTTGAGAAGTGTGGAGATCTCCTAACTATTCTTGAGCACTCATTTCAAATATATTTTTTACCTCTTTTACCTTGAAATTCATATTACCTTCACTTCCTATAGCATCACTTCTGTTGTTAAAAATGTATTTTTTTATATTTTATTCATTGTGTCTATGTCTATATTTTCTCTGTAAAAATGTTATAGTAGGCATTATATTTTCTTTTATGTTTTTTACAATGCTAATATTAGGATCTGGCATATACTAGGTGCTTGATAATGTTTTTGAATTAAACTATATAGGAAGCCAAACATAACAGTGTATATACATAGAAATAAATATTCAAGAAACTATTTAAATTTGTATATCAGAATGTAGGGCTGGAGTGATAGCACAGCAGGTAGGGCATTTGCCTTGTATGCGGTCGACCCAGATTCTATTCCTCGCCCCTCTCGGGGAGCCTGGCAAGCTACTGAGAGTATCCCGCCTGCACGGCAGAGCCTGGCAAGCTACCTGTGGCATATTCGGTATGCCAAGAACAGTAACAAGTCTCACAATGGAAACATTACTGGTGCCTGCTCCAGCAAATTGATGAGCAACAGAACGAGAGTGATAAAGTGATATCAGAATGTATACAATAAATAATTTCTTGTTTTGTTATATAGTTTGTCATCACAAGACAATAATACTGTTTGTAGAACTTAATTATGTAAAATTTTCTAATAAAACATTAATTTGATGTTTTCACTGAGAATTTGGTGGAACTAACAGGTTTAAACACATGAAAGTATACTGTTGCTGCTAAAATGAAGCCATGACTTCAGTAAGAAAAACACCTGGTTTTATCTTTATTGTCTGTTTTTTTGATAGGGATTTACTCCTAGAGGTGCTCACGGGATAACACTGAGTGCCAGTGGTGGAACCCTGGAGCAGATCACCTCTCTAGTCCAATTTTTATTATTTATTTCCACTAATAAATGGTTGAAAGGCACCAGGACTATCATATTATTTATGTTAGCTATAAATTTTTTAAAATTAAGGTTTTTGAACCTTAATTCAATGCTTAAATTTAGTAGATACATTTAGTAAAAATTTAGAATTTAAGAGATAGGGGAGATTAATCATAAATTATATCTTTCTAAAATCACCCCCTACCACAGACACTGAAATTACTTTAAATTAATTTATAATCTATTTTTAGGAATCACATTAGATAGTGCTAGGAGGTTCCATTCGGGATGGGAGATGCACCCTGATAGTAGACTATAGACTGAATATGATGGCCACTCAATATCTCTATTGCAAATTACAACACCCAAAAGGAGAGAGAGAGAGCAAAAGGGAACACAACACCCTGCCAGAGGCAGGGTGGGGAGAGGGGGTGGAGATGGTGGGAGGGATGCTGGGACCATTTTTGTTTGTTTGTTTATCCTGTTGTTCATTGATTTACTCGAGCGGGTACCAGTAACGTCTCTATTGCACTCAGCCCTGAGATTTTGACAGCCTCTCCTTACTCATCTTTACCAAAGATTGGAAACTCTTACAGGGTCAGGGGAATGAGACCTATTGTTACTGTTTTTGGCATATTGAATATGCATGGGTAGCTTGCCAGGCTCTCCGAGAGGTATGTATACATGTTACTGTATTTTGGATATGCATACGCCATGGGGAGCTTGTCAGGATCTCCCAAGTGGGCAATAGACTCTCGGTAGCTAGTCAGGTCCTCTAAGAGGGAGAACTAGGCTATTAGATGTCTGAGCATGACCGTGGCTAGATTCTGGAGGTCCTCAACTGTCAAGCTCTGCTGGGGGGGGAAACGCAACCCGTCCCCTCTGAGGGGCTCTGGTGAAGACAGCCAGGCGAGGGGCAAGAGACTGCTGGGACCATTGATGGTGGTAAATGCGCACTGGTGGAGGGATGGATACTTGACCAATGTATGAATGAAATGTAAGCACGGAAGTTTGTAAGTCTGTAACTGTACCTCATGGTGATTCACTAATAAAAAAATCACATTATAAAAATATTGGGTTTTAGTTTAATAGGATAAGAACAGTGCCCTGTATGAAATATGCCCTTCTTCTGGGAAGGGATGCTTGCTGACAAGGGAAGAGCTCATACATTTAAAATATTTTTTGTACTACAATATAGTTTGTCAAATTTGAGATATTTTATTATTTGTACTCATTTTTATTTTCAATTCTATTTGTTAGGTCTTTGATACTAAGAAGTCAGATGGATTGCCTTCATTAACAAGTTTAGTTTCTACAATACAGTCATGTTGTGTTTATAACTATTCTGCTTTCTTTTCACTTCTTGATTCATTTCTTCTGAGTTGCATTAGTAGAACAGATTTTATAACATGACATTAGGAGCCCAAATATGGCTCTAAAAATTGGGAATGCAAAATGAACAAGATAGATGACATTACCTATTTTCTTTAATAGCATCAATTTAAGTGAAAATATGATTTTTATTTTTAGGGTAATCTAGTCACAATATTCTGGGTGGTAAACAGACAATAATAAAGCTTAAGTAAAATATTTATGAGAATTTTTCCAGTAGCTCTATTTAGTTCTCTGTAAATGACTTTTAAATATACAATATCCACTTAGTATCATTTCTGCATGTTGATTCCACTCTTATTTTGCATATGAAACTTATAGGAATCACACTGAATATAAGTGAACATTTTGCTTCTGCAGAGCACGTCTAGAAAAGCTTAATAAAAGCTCATTAACCCAGCATCCGTTTACACACTGAAGCCACTATAAGACTAAAAAGAGGTGATCACATTTAGAAGAAGGTAGTAGCTTCAGAGAGAGGATTCTGAAAAGCACAGTAAAGGTCAATTGCTTAAAGATTTTTTTCCTCTTTGTCCTGTTACTTTACAAACTTTTTATTAAAAGTTATAAAGTAAATGTATTGAAAAATTCTCAAGATGCAGCATAAGCAAACTCTTTTGTGGCATTGACTCTGTACTAAAACTAAATTAAATTTTTTTAAAGAACTGTCCTTACCAGGAACTTAATGAAATCTCTGATGCTGTGCATTCAACTGAGAAAGAAGCTATATTGAAAACAGTCTTCTGCTAAATATGCCTATTTCTAAAGAAGCTATTACAAGCCTGACTTTCTTTACCTTAAGTAAAGTAATACTTATGTGGTTAACTATTGCAAAAAGCATTCTAGAAATGAGCTGCAAATATAAAAGAAGAACATCCTAGAAATAAAATATTGGGACTAGAGTACAACACATGAAAAAAAATGCTCTTTGCTGGAGCCAGAGAGATAGTACAGTGAGGAAGGCAATTATTTTTCACACAGTCAACTCAAGTTTGATCCCCAGCATCCTATATGGTACCAAGGCACTACCATAAGTTATCTCTTCATGCAGAGTCAGGAGTAAGCCCTGAGTACAGCTGGGTGTGGCCCTCAAACCAAAATTTAAAAAAGTATAAATATATTCAGTTATGAACTTTAAAATTGCTCTCAGATTAACTTATTTTATAAAATTTTAGCATATATAGTAACATTGTGCTCAAAGTTGAATGACTTTATTTTTAACTTTTATAAAATGTAAACTTCTCAGAAAAATATAGATGTATGTCAATGAATACATGTTAACTACTACTGTCGTATCACACATAAATGATTAAAGAAGCTTCTGTGCAATGATTGACATGCAGTTAAACAAAGGCACAAATAATATCTCTTGTATTTCTCTACTTTTTCCAAGGTTCTATTGACCTATTATGGATTAGATCATTGAAATGATGAGATTCCACAGAAGTAGAATAAATAACTATGAGTATGCATGTGCTTTGAAAATTTCATGCACTGTAGCACTGTTGTCCCGTTGTTCATCGATTTGCTCAAGTGGGCACCAGTACTGTCTCCATTGTGAGACTTGTTACTATTTTTTGGCATATTGAATATGCCCACGGGTAGATTGCCAGGTTCTGCCGTGTGGGTGGAATACTCTCAGTAGCCTGCCAGGCTTTCCAAAAGGGACAGAGGAATCGAACATGGGTTGGCCACATGCAAGGCAAATGCCCTACCTGTTGTGCTATTGCTCCAGTCCTGAAATTTTCATAAATTAAAGTTTTTTAAAAATGTGATTTTACCTGGATTTTTCTTATCATTTGATTTAAAGTTTTGAAATAATTACCTGAGATTTCATAAATTTTCAATACTTATGGTTTTATTACATTAGTTTGCATTTATCTTTATATAATGGTTTAAAAGGCCTAATATTTAATAGAAAAAACACAAATAAGGACATCAAATTGATATAAAATATATCTTCTTCATTTGTGTAAAGTAAAAATGAACGTCAAACTCTAGAAACAACTTGATAATAATATAATACATACTTGCTGTTATTGCTATTTAATTTCATTTTGGACACTTGTTTGTTATGGGTTTATATACAAAGAAGACATAAACACGAATTTATTACTGACAAAAATCCCAACCTGTAAAGGCGTCAGACAAGCAACATAGGAACAGCACACAAAAATATGTCCAATTTTTCTCTGATAGATATAAGACCTGACAAACTGTAAAGAATACAGATGCGTTCACGGGAGGGGGGTGATGTGATGTGTGTTGTGTTGTTTGTGGGCTCTTGGGGCTGCTCTCTCTCTCTCTCTCTCTCTCTCTCTCTCGCTGCTTGCATTCATCTCTCTCTCGAGCCACTGTGTATAGACGGATCAGATGGCTCCTCCTTGTGCTCTGCTTCTGTGTGTGCCGCTGTGCTCTCTTCTTTCTGTCTCTATCTCTGCCTCTGACTCTGTAGTCTCTCCTCTGGTCTCTTCCTACCTCTCTTCTTCCAATCTCTCTCTCTCTGGAGCCCTTCTGCTTCTCTCACTGAAGCCCTTCTCGCTCTCACTTCTGACTCTGACTCTTATTTCTGACACGCTTTGTGCTCTTTCTTTCCCCTACTTCTGGCTCTGATGACTCTCTGATTCTCTTTCGCTTTGTGCTCTGCTTCTGTGTCTTTTACCTGCTTCTGTGTCTTCTCTCCTGCTTCTGTGCTTCCGCTTCTGTGTCTTCTCTTCTAGCTTCTGTGTCTTCTCCCCTATTTTTGTGTCTTCCTCCTCTTCTGTGCTCTTCTCTGCTGCTTCTGTCTCTTCCCCCACAGTCTAAGTTTATAGGGCAATCACATAGGGTGGTGACACAAAGGTGGCTTGAATGTTAAAAATTAACAAAGATGGGTAAGACCACTTCTCCAGGAGATTAACAGAATCTCATCTAAGGCGATTACTCTAGATTGCTAGGAGATCTGCTTAAGGGTGGGATCCAAACAAGGTTGTGTCGCTTTCTTCTTTCCTCAGCTAGTAATCCACTTAAATAGTTGTAGTAAATCTACTTAAATATTTCTAGCAATGTCATTCTGTATGAACACAGTAAGAAATATATCAAACTTAAGGTTCAGTTCTTTCTGAGGACTATATCTCACTATTTATTCCAGACCAAAGTCCTCAGGTCAGGTTAGTCTTCCTAACCCCAGCAGGTCCTAGTCTCATCATTTGTCTACGACCAAGTTGAGTATTGTGGCAGAGAGTCTCTTGCCCCTGAGCCTGGCTGTGTTCCTTGGGACCCCTCAGAGGGGGTGGGATTCAGTTTCCCTCCCTGCCCTGAGCAGAGCTCCCGTGGCCGAAAACCTCCGGAGCTTAGCCATAGTATGATAGATGGACACCATTTTTCAATGGGTAACAGCAATTTCCAAGGAATTCTAAACTACCAATTAAACACAGCCCTTACATTAATTCCCCTCAGGATCATAGAGCCTGGTTTACCTCTCACTGACTAATTAAGAAGTGAATACCAGGAAATTAGGATACTTGAAAACACAGGCTGAATTCTGCTGAGCTTTCAGAATTGGACTTTCTGTAAGATTTTCTTATGCTTCGGAAAGTGCATTTCTTAAATATGGTTTTTCTCTGATTGTTACATTGAAAAAGGTGAGTCACACTGTGGTAAAAGATAATGAGTGGCTTTAAATGAGCCATAAAGCCAGCCTACTGACTGAATCTAATTACTTGGCACCAGTGGTTGGCTATGATAACAGAGTATTCATTTAGGACAAAATACAAAATTAGAATTATGTGATTGTACCTCCAATTTCAGTTACAACTATTGTTTTTCTATTAAAATTTTTGATACCTACTTTGACATGACAGGTGGAACTCTAACTCATTAACCTGTAAGCAATCAAAATTGTTAAATACTGTGCCAATGCCCCAAGAGAATACATGAGATTTTTAAAGTGGTAATTTTGTTAACTATGAGAAGATTAAAATAAAGCATTGGAATATAGTAATTTTACACACATGCATTTTCTCTTACTTCAGCAGAAGAAATTCCATTTTGAAAAAAGAAGAATTTTGTAATATCTTGTGAAATATCCATTACTTAATGTTGGATGACAAAAAGGTTTATTATAAATTTAAGAGAGGCCATATAATCCTAATGACTAACCATGTAATTCTTTGTGCACAAATTCTTTCTTCATAATCATTATTCTGAGAATCTGAAAGCAAATGTACTACCATCACTGGCAATTACAAGTGCCAAATTATTAAGTGCATTAACGATTTTAAGCTATTGAAGTTCCACTTAATGCACTGGAGTAGCAATTTACTAAATGGACTCAAGTGGCCAGAAAGATCTAATGCACCCACAAAGGTAAGCATTCGATCACTTTAATTCCATTTGGATCATATATATATTCATTTGGATCATATATATATTCAAGGACAGTAGAATTATGGGAGTTAAAAATTATTATTGAGAAACAAAAAAGAGAAAAATAAACCATAACAAAAGTAATTTGGAAGCTGCATTAACTTGAGAAGTGTAGTTTTGATGATCTCTGTATAGAATATTAAATTTATTAAGCTTAATGAAACAAATTATAGTGCACAATGTCAGGTCCTTTTGAATAACAAAAATTAAAAATAAGAACTGTCATCTTAAATTGCATTTGCAAGTAATAAACATGGGAATGTGAAATTGCTCAAAGAAAAAGAAAAACAACCACTCATGAATAGACAGCTCAATAGTCAGTCATTCAGTTAACAAACAAAAAATTATATTTGACCTTTTAAACTTAAGAATAACTTATGCATGCATGTGCAGAAGATAGGAGTATAAATATATGAATTGAATATTTAAGGTAGCTTTAATTAATTTGGTTTATTTTAACTTCATACTTCAATTTGGGCCTCAAAAAGAATGCTATGTAAATCTCCCAACTGAGTTTGCCTTTCATATTAAAGATATTACCTTAAAAGCACAGGGGAGAGGAGAGCTTCCCTGCTGCTAGGTGCATGGCAGGCAAGGGCCCGCTCAGACATCTTCACTACACACACCCTTGCTGTGGTGGATGCAAGAGTAATACGTTACTTTGCTCCACTTACATTTTAGAGCCTGCTCAGCCCCAGGCACCTGCCTGGAGCAGACGGAGTCAATGAGGGAGACTGGCCCTTCTGATAGAGGCTAATGGCCAAGGCAGCCCAGGGAGGGAGGTGAAGCCCAAGCCGGCTGTCAGTGCAGCCTATGTAGGCTGGCGAGGTGAAGGGGCTTGGACCACAGAGGCCCCAGCATAGTGGCGTCACCAGCTCTCCAGCTGCTTGCTTGGCATGTTGAAGGAACAGGTGGAAGACCAGGAGGGCTGAGCTGGGACGGAGGCGCTGCATGGCACAAGAGGAGGCGGCTGCAAAGTCGGGTCTGGCAGAACCTACTGGGAACTTTGGTCTTTATTCTCAGTGTGATGTCGGTGGGCCTCACGGGTGGCTCATTGACCAACCATTAACCAGTTCTCTTGATCCACTTTCCCTGGACTTGGATATTAGTTTTATACTGCTATATATATTATGTGTATAAATAAATATATATATCCCACAAATGAATGCAGTCATCCTATATATGTCCCTTTCCTTCTGAACCCAGTATGATACTCTGCAAGTCTATCCACTTATAGTCAAGTTTCAGGACTTCATTTTTACTAACAGTTGTGTAGTATTCCCCTGTGTAGATGTACCATAGTTTCTTTATCCATATATCTGTTCCCAGGCACTCAAGCTGTTTCCAGATTCAGGCTATTGTAAATAGTGCTGCAATGAACATAGAGGTGCAGATGGTGTTTCTGCTGTGTGGTTTCGGACTCCCAGGGTATATTCCCCAAAATGGTATTATACTACTAGCAAGATTATGTAAATATCCATAGAAATATGGTTATAATTGGTGAATATCGATAAATCCATTTAAATCAAGTCTTTCATGTTATCTCTCGGTTATACCTTTCGAACTTCATCTATAGTGCGAACCAAAATTACAGAACTAACTTACCAGGGGCAGTGGGGGAAAGAGTTTAGGCAGGGAACCATAAGACAGTGGTGCAGGAATGTGGACACTCTGTTGGAGGTTGTGATGTGAGAACACTGTGTGCATGAAGCCCAATCTAGAACAATAATGTAAATCATGGTGCTTCAAATTAAAAAAAAAAATTAAACGTGAAATTTTTCAAAAACTTAAATTAAGTAATTTAAGTAAATCATTTTGAAATATATTTGATAAGAGCTTTATTTTATACTCCAGTTAATGGTCTTATAGGTTGTTTTGTTTATTATAAACCACTGAGTGTGCAAAAATAAAGACACATGGAATTTCAGGCAATGAAAGTGCCCACAAGGATATAAGAGCCTTTATCTCAAGAGCCTTCTTGTCTAGTGAAAAATAGAGGAAAGGGGGGAAATTAACAAAAAACTGGAGTTGTGATGAGGGGGCTCAGAGATCCAGACTCAATACATAATGGCAGTTGCAATTTTTCTCAATGGTGAAGATTAAAACTGAACTGGTGTATGTTCAAGATACTGAGTGTATGCTTACTGCTGCATGGATCCCTAAAGAACTTGCAGAAGCACTCCCTGAGCACTAATTTGGAGTAGTTCCTGAGAACTGCGAATGTGGCTCTGAAAATAACAGAAAGATAAAAAAAGAAAGAAAGAGAGAAAGGAAAATAAATCAAACAAAATAACCCCCAACTAATCAATGTGGAATTTTCTTGATTAATACTAATGGATTTGGAAGGTTGATCTGCCTGAAATAAATATTTATTTTCTTTTGTTAAAAAATAAATATTTATTTTCTCTTCTGCCTACAAAAACATTCCATTTATTTGATCTCTTAAAGTGCCTTTCTATTATTAGACATAATGCCCCCAACTTTTTTAAAAATTAAAAGTTAATTAAGCTGTATAATTTATTCTGATAATTTTGTTTCTGAATATTCTATAAGTGGAAGTTTGATATAACTGGGGACAAGAAATCTTTAAGGAGGTAGCTAAGGCACCTGAGCAGTTACACTTCACACCTGGCATCACATTTACCATGACCTAACCTTTCTTTTGCCCGCATGCCTGGCTGACTTCCCCCGGGGTCCCTTGGAGGGGATGGGCTCCAGCTTCCCTCCTCACCCCGAGCAGAGCACCTGGCAGCCAAAGACCTCCGGCACCTAGCCACAGCCATGCTCGAGGCCCCTCTCCACACATTCGGACAGGCTTCACGCATGAAGGTACCAGCAGGGGAACCCAGGTGTGTGTAATCCCATCAACGGCCAACATCCAGAGACTTAAAAGCAAGATTCCAGAAGCTCTTGTAGTCTACTTCTCCCTCTGGGAGAAACTGGCAAGCTTCTGAGAGTTTCTTGCCCACATAGGACAGCCTTGCAAGCTTCCCATGGTGTATTCATATGCTAAATCCAGTAACAAGCTGGATCCCATTCCCCTGACCCTGAAAGAGCCTCCAGTGTGACATTGTTGAGAGGGCCAAGTCGAGAGAGACTTCTGTGATTTCAGGGAAAGGAAGAATGAAGAGGTTACTGAGCCCACTCGAGATATCGACAATTAACGGGATTTCTTGTTAGTGATTCGTGAACCTTTCTCTGAATCTTTTTTATTTGGATCTAGCAGTCTGCCTTTGCATTGCCTATTGATTCTCCTATTCTGGCAACACTTTTATGTTCAGTATCTGCTCTGTACCATAATCTGTTCTTGTATTTAAAAACATCAATTTAAAAAACAGTGAACCTACAAATGATCCTCCTGTTTATAGAGACATCGATTATAATGTATAAATGTATATTTATTTAAGTAAGCAATACATTGAATTATGAATATTTAGTGATGGATTAGCATAAATACAATATTTCAGTGCAGTGGGGGCTAGGGGATGGGAACAAACAATATAAACCCTAATGTTCTTCCTTTGGTATTGGCAGAAAATATAGAACACATAATCTCGGGGCCTCCTGTGGGACTTAATTTCCCTCTAATCCCAATAAAATGCAAGACAAATTTTACCTTCTTGCTGCATCAAGCTGTTTAAAGATATTTGGTGTGTGTGGGGGGGAGTTCCTGGTTTTTGTTCAAATATATTTTGTTTTTGCTTTTCCCTTTTCATATATTTTTATTATTATTTTTTAGCTTTTTGAGTCAAACTGGCACGCTTAGGGAGCCATATGAGATGCTGGGGATCGAATTCTGGTAGGCCACACCACGTGCAAGGCAAACATCTAAACCACCGTACTATCACTCAGGCCGCAAAAACCTTATAATGTTAATTGTGAATGTTTTGTAGCCTTTTGGGGTTAGTGCTGGTGTCAGTCTTGACATCCTAACAATTTTCAAGGGTGGTCCATATCTTCTGTGAAAAGTGAACACAGCACTTATGATTAACCAGGCATAAATATACAAATACCGAATTAGGCATTGTAGGTCATTAAGAATATCTGTCGGTGATTCAATAAAATTAAAAATATATATATCTGTAATGTTTTTGGAATGGAGTGATAGCACAGAAGGTAAGGCATTTGCTTTCATGTGACCACCCTGAGTTCTATTTCTGCATCCCACTTGGAGAGCCCGGCAAGCTACCAAGAGTATCCCGCCCACATGGCAGAGCCTGGCAAGCTACCCATGGCGTATTTGATATACCAAAAACAGTAATAAGAAGTCTCACAATGGAGACATTTCTGGTGTTCACTCAAGAAAATCGATGAGCAATGGGATGACAGTGACAGTGACAGGAATTATCATGTAGGATCAAACCAATCTAGCCATAATTTTCATATCTGCCTGGGTATACTATCAAGTCTATACTAGGTATTTGTTCCTGAAATCCAATTTCTAAAAACTCTGGAATCTCCTGGATGAAATGACTCTGGCATGCTACTGAGAAAACACTTGGCCTAGAGACTCCTCTGTAGCTTCAGGAATGGGAATTGTCAGCCAGAAGCCATGCTTCCATTAGAAATGTGGAATAGTCATCATCATCATCCTCCAATCTCCAAAGGCAAATTGAGATAAGAAAATTTGCCAATCACCTGTGGCTATTTGACAATGAAGCCTTCATTTAAAACTTTTCCAGAATATTAGAGGTAATACAGAGTTGATGGTAGTTTCCTGACACTGAGCCAACCCCAGTTTTATCCCTGCATGTAGTCCCCTGATCACCTCCAAGAGTGGTTGCTGAGCACAGAGCCGTAGTAAATAAGGCCTGAGGACAACCAGTGAGGCCCCAGTCATTATCCAGAAAATAACTGATCCAAAGGCAGTCAGAGCTCCTGGAAGTTACACAACACTTCCATGCACTGGAATGGTAATGCACAACCGAGAGTCAGAAACCCATACACTACCCTTCTGTACTTCATCTTGTGTACCTTATATATTATTTGTATGCACTATAACAAGCCAATTATAGTAACTAACATGTTCCCCTGAGTTCTGTAAGTCTTTCTAGCAAGCTATAAACCTCAAAGGGTGGGAAGATGTAAGATCCCAGACTTCGAAGCCAAATTAGACAAAAGTGCATATACACAGTACTGTTGTCTGATGTGAGGGTAGACTTATGGCAACCCTCTCTACAATCTGCAGAATCACACTAATTTCAGATAGTTGATGTATAACTGCAATGAACTGTAAAATAATTTGTTAACTCTGGAATTGAAATACTGATTTTTATGCAGGTAGTTTTAATTATTTTGATGATATTATAGCTTGGTGATATAGGTATAATAGCAATCAAATTTTTTGTTTGGATGCATAATGTTACTACTGCACCAAGACAGTTGCCAAAGACCCTCCACCACTGCCCTTGTGTCAAGTACTATATTACCTCTTCTTCCTTCCCAGACCTTCCTGCCCCAATTCCTTCCACCACTGCTTGGTTATCTCATTCTTTTAATCAAAGGCCAAGCATGTGTCATCATTTGATAATATATATTCCCTTAGTTTCACCATAATAAGTGAGATCATCTGGCGTTTTGTCTTTTTTCTCCTGATTTATTTCTCTTAACATGGTGTTTCATTTATAATTGCAGACAATTATAAAACTTCCTCTTTTCTTATAGGTGCATACTATTCCATTGTGTGTATATAAACCACAATTAATCCATTAATCTGCTCTTGTTTCCATATCCTAGCTACTGGTTGTAATTGTGATAAACCTACACACATTTTCTCTCAGAAATGAACAAAAACAGAGAATGCCAAAGACTATAGCAATAATGTACAATAATGTATAACAACATTTATAGTTTCATTATTATAGTGTTGATACTCTCAATAAGGTATTTCTTTTCAGTGTATATAAGAAATGCATTTTATTTGAATACAACTTAAAAAATTTTAGACAAATGATTTTAGTATATAAGTTTGATTTTGATTTTATTCAGAATA
This sequence comes from Sorex araneus, assembly GCF_027595985.1. Taxonomy (NCBI): domain Eukaryota; kingdom Metazoa; phylum Chordata; class Mammalia; order Eulipotyphla; family Soricidae; genus Sorex; species Sorex araneus. Next base: position 52,494,204 of record NC_073304.1, read on the forward strand.
TAAACATACCTCTTATTAATCTTTTACGCAAAGGGTAGTAAAGTCTGAAGGGATGTACTTTCTGTACCCAGGTACATCTCTTACATCTGGGGTACTGGGAACCAATGGTGTAGTGCTCCTACACATAACTTACTTCAAGTGACATCACATAATAGAAAGGGGATCAGAGAAATGTTTTAGCCTTAATCAGATTAAAGAAGCAAATATGACACAAAAACTCAATAACATTAGTTAGGACACTGAAGATTAGATTGGAGCAACAGGTTTGTGAGGCTGAAGTGTACACCTCTGACAGCTACGAACAGCAGTAAAGCCTGGACTGAAGGATTCTCACTGAAGCACATTCACTTCTTGTCAACTGCCAAAATTTAACAGAACAGCATATAAGTGTTAGTACACTGAAGGCATGTTATACCGATTTCTGTGCAGCCTGCTAAAATGTACTTACAACTTCACTGGTGTGTAAGAATCATAAATAGTCACGGAAAGTTTTTTGCCCCTTATCGCCAAATTTCAGGCCTGTCTTATTTAAGACGGAGTAGAGCTTTCATCTATTATTTCCTCTTGTGCCAACATGTGAAGACATCTTTCTATGCCAGAGGATGGCCAGCAACCTTGTTTATAAACTGCTCCAGTCCTGGTTTTCTTTCTTCAATAAAATCATCATCAAATATTCTATCATCTCCTCTAAAAGGAAATTGTTACAAAAATGCTTTACCAGGAAGTGGGGGAACTATAACTTTGCTCTCTCCAATTCACTGCTCAGCCTCCAGAGTCACGGATCTCCTAACAGTAGCTTCCTTCAATTTTAAAATAGGTAGAATATATTCTAATTCAGCTTGAAAATAGGTAAGATATATGTAATTATACTAAATATACATAATTAGTAATATTCTTGATATATTTCTATTAATTTATGCTTCAACTTTAGTATATTAAACATTAATTAAATATTCCAGGCATATAAACCTTAAGAAAAAATTACTGAAATGTGTGGGATGGCAGGAATTTATCAAATAAAAGAAAAAGTATAGTATACATCTGAACATATTTATATAATTACATTCGGATTACATTAGGATTACACAACGTTTTGTGGTCATAAGTAGAGCTATCTTAGTTGATGTGGGATGTGGTACATAAACAGGCAAAAGGACAAAAAGTGGAGATGATAGCTTGCAACCAGTGGTTTTTAAGCATCCATCTGGAGACTGATGCCTCAAAAATTTCCTGTTTATTAGTGAAAAAGTTAAAGCCCTTTAATTGACATTAATTTTCTTTTTTTATTTTCTATTGCAGTAACACTGATTGCCAACTATGTAATTGGTTATATGTTTTAAGGGTAAAATGATTCCACACCTGTCTACTATACTCTACAGTACTCTTCCCATCCTCTCTACACTTACACTATCCTACCCACCAGTGAACTCCATAAAATCATCCCATAGAATAAAATAGGGGAAAACACTCACAATCTAATAAACATTAGCTGCAATGGAATCACAAGTATATATTTCACAGTTATGCAAAAATTTTAAACAATATATTAGCAATATAAGTCAAATGGCATTTTTAATTGTGAGTCTAGTGGCTTTTAATCATGTCAATTTTTTTACTGTATCACAAGTATGATTATTTTTCTCCAATATATAATGATTCTGTTACTTATATTTGGCAAGTTAAAAAAAACAAACAGTTTGATAGTAATGTATGGTTTCCAAAGTCAGATTTTAAAGAAAACTGCACTTTCCTTCCAGGTCTCTCTCAGGATTATTGTCCTTGAAATTGAGTTTCTTACTATGGGGAAATTTAGACTCATTGCATAAATTTCTAATAGATACTGTAATTGACAATACCTGCAAAAATCACACCTACCAGGGCCTGGAGAGATAGTAGATCAGAGAGAGCACTTTACTTGCATGTAGCTGACCAGGGTTCAATTTCCGGAACAACATCTGGATCCAGTGAGCTCCACCAGGAAGAAACCATGAGCACAAAGCCTGGAGTAAGTCCTAACTATTGCCAAGTGTGGCCCCAAAACCAAAGTAAATAAATAAATTCCTACCTAATAGCAGTGTCAATTGCCTTCCAGATGAATAAGTAAGACTGGAAGGAGTCCAAACAAGCAGTCAACAGAGCCAAATCTTTTTTTTTTCATTTTCTAGTCACTATAATTTGCAATACTATAAAAAATGAGGTTTCATATATACAGTACACCAAACACAACATCCCACACTAGATGTTTATTTTTCTCCTACTTTCTGCACCATTCCTTGTCCCACCCTGCCTCAGAACATCCCCTTGTAAACTCCATTCTGTAAATCAGCTCTTAGATCCTGTTAGTTGACTATTTATTATTCCCTTGTTATGCTTCTTTATATATCTCTGTGAGAGAAATTAATCTGCAATTCAAAACATATTAAAGACCTTCATATCAGACTTGAATTTATAAATTATTTTGAGAAAAACAGGGAGAATAGTTCATGAGACTGATTTCAATCTTATGAAGTACTGCTATCAAAACACTCCCATCTATGCCACTATCATTGAGGGCCTAAGAAATTAAAATAAATGATGTTTTGTTATTATAGGAACTCTAAATTTAGGATGTTTGTTATGCTGTAGTAGAGAAAACTTATCTACTGTGATTTATTCCAGGAATACTGCTTTAACATTCAAAAGATAATCTTACTCACCACAATTGAATTAAGTGATAAATTTATCATTTCATGGACTTAGTTGGTGTAACCATGTAAGACCAGAGAAAAGAGACTAATTTCATGGATTTTGTTCAATTGTATCTGGATAAAAGAAGTATCTTTATCACTGGTCACAAAGTTGTGAGCAGGTGATCATAGAGTAACAAAATATCTTTTATTCTTTTTCTAGATGTATGGTTAAATATAATAAAGCAAAACTCCATATAGACATAAAAGCAAAAGATGTAATGAAATCACTTAATTGTTTAATCCACAGTTATAATTATCAATGCCTTCCCTATAATATTCATAGGAGAATATTACAATATTTTTCAGCAATAAAGATCTACTTTAACACTTTTTGTCATCAAAGATAGTTGAAGTTAAGATATTGTAATTATTTGGGGCTAGAGTAATAGTACAGTTGGTAGATGCTTACAAGCATATGGCCAACCCAAGTTCAATCCCTGACATCCCATATGGTCTCCTGAGTACTTCCAGGAGTAATTCCCGAGTGCAGAAACAGAAGGAAACCCTGAGCATCACCAGGTGTAGCCCCCAAACGAAAGCAAGATAGTGCAATTACAAAAAAAACTTCCTTTCTTCTGTATTCTTCTTCCAATTTTAATTATATATTTTAATATTAACTGAAATGAAGATGAATAGTAGACTGAAAGAATACATTTGTTGTTATAACAAGTTGTTATAGGAGAAAAGATAATATTATAGGTTTAGGTACACTTTGCACAAAAAAATAATAATGTAAATATTCCTTTATGTTGTTTGTAGTTTAAAAATAAATATCTTGAATAAATAAGATACTTAACATTATCCTTGAAACTAAAAAATATTCCTACGTAAAACTTTCAAACAGAATTTCTAGAAAAATTCTACCCCAAGAAACAGCAAACAGATATTAAAGAATAGTTTTGTGAAAGTGATAATGAAACTGGAAAAGAATGAAAGTTGAAAATACAAAGCAGAAGAGATGAAGCTGAGGTTTTGTAGAAAAATATGACTGGACTGTAGCAAGTCAGTAGATCTGATAAAAAGACACAGTAAAAATTGTAGAAACCCTGGATCTCATTCCACAGATTTCTACTCCAAAAACAGGAAGACTTGAGGAAGGAATTTATGTCTGAGGAAACACAGACTATTATTCTTAAAAGTCCACTGCTGTTATTTGAAACAGAAACTTTCGTATTTATTTTTGATCTTTCCAGTTTTCTGAAATTCCAGTTGGCTGAGAATTGCCTTCCCCTATTTTTCTCTATACACATGGGTAAAATATAAACTAAACCAAGAGGAAGTATAGCAGAAGGGAATACAAAGAAATGTCTTTCTCTTAACACTTTCTAATATGATATTTATTTATTCACTTATTTTTTTGGTTTGGGGGCCATGCCCAACTGTGATCAGGGATGACTCCTGCTCTGTGCTTAAGGGTCATACATGGTATAGCTCAGGAGAACATCGGGGTGCCGTGGGTCAGACTCAGGTTAACACATGCAAGGAAAGCACCCACTGTGTTAGCCTCTCTAATGTGATATTTTATAGTATAACTTTCCAGTTATCACAAAAAACTGCTCTGGAAAAAACTTTACATTTAGAACAGATGCAGTTCTGATATTAACACAATATAAAAAAGCAAAAAGTTATTAATTTTTTGGCATTCATGATAAGTATTTGGAAATCTAGAGGATAGTTTATATCTTCAGGCAAAATATTTGCAAATTGTACAGCTTAATTGGGTCTATAAAAAATGACAAATAGGGCTGGAGTGATAGCACAGTGGGTAGGGCATTTGCCTTTCACGCTGCCAACCCGGGTTAGATTCCCAGCATCCCATATGGTCCCTGGAGCACTGCCAGGAGGAATTTCTGAGTGCATAGTCAGGAGTAACCCCTGAGCATCACCGGGTGTGACCCAAAAAGAAAAAAATGACAAATAAAGGACAGAAGGAATTTCTGTTTTACAGGAAAATAAAAATCTAAGCAGGAGCACAACTTAAGATGAAATTGGTTTAAAATAGCATCTAGTGGAGCTCTGTGTCTGAATATTCTTATCAGACTTTGAGGGTTGGAAACAACCTTGATGGTTAAAAAAATCAGTAGTTGCATCAGTGATGCTATACAAAGCAGCTAAGTGTGTGGCTATCAAAAAATGAAAATTAGATATTGGTAGTTTGAGTTGATGACTGAGAAGATAAGATTAAGAAATCTCATAGGGTTCCCTGTTGGGAGTAGAGCAGATATTTGTGTGTGTATTAAATTTGCTGGAGATATATAAAAGTGGAGAACAAAATCAAGATGATGCAGAGAAGAAGGGATAGGAAACAGATTTCTAAGAAAATGACAGTCATAATCCCTGGTACCCCATATGATCCCCTGAGCCTGCCAGGAGTGATCCCTGAGTGCAGAGCCAGGAGTAAGCCGTGAGCATTGCTGGGTGTGGCCCAAATTAAAAAAAAATCTGATAAGGTTATTTTTTCCCATATTATTTAAAGGTCAGAATGTACTTTTGTACTATTAAATATATAAACTACCGAGAATAGGAGTAGTCAGCAGGCTTAGAATTTTTAGTTTCATAATTTATTATTGCTAAGTATACTGTCTTTGGTTATTTGAAAATTTAAACTAAGTCAAATTTTTCTAATACATTTTTATAATGATTGTAAAAGTGGCATGCTGCTATAAAACAGAACTACAATATTAAGGTATGTTTTTGATTAAATTATTTGGGAGGATGAAATTATTTGTTTTTTTGCTTCATTTGGCTCTCTTCTCTTACTTGAGAAATCTTCATTTTCTCTCAAGCATGTTTTCTATTCCTTCTTTTTTAATGTATTTTCTTCAAAACAGAATTATTTTTTAATTTTTGTATATGATATTTATCCCATCTCAATTATAATTTTATGCTTTAGATATAAGTAATCTGTATAGAATTATAGGACGCATTTATCTTAAACCAAAGAAGTAAAGAAAAATTACCCTCCCCGCCCCCTGCCCGCCGCGGCTCGGGGCTTCTCCTGAAGCCCCTGCCTGGCACCTGTCCGCCGCCGCCGTCGGATCCTGACCAATCTCCATCCTGCAGGTAAACAGGCAATCCCTTGGAGAGCCTGCCTCAGCGCGGAGAAGCCCCCTCCCCGCCCCCTGCCCGCCGCGGCTCGGGGCTTCTCCTGAAGCCCCTGCCTGGCACCTGTCCGCCGCCGCCGTCGGATCCTGACCAATCCCCACTCTGCTGCTTAGGGGCGTGTCCTCATCTCAGGGGGCGTGGCCTAAAAAGTGGGCGTGGCTTCTTTCCGGAGCGGCCAACGCTAACGCGGCCGCAGTTATTCTTAGCTACCTCAGCTCAATCCGTACTGTGTATTCCTTTGAAAACTCACTTTTGCGATCTCAAACATTTACGCAAAATACCCATTAGCTTAGGCTGACACTATAAAAGCTATCAGTGAATAAGGGAAGTTTAGCACAATCGGAGCCCCTTCTTCCCACAAAAGGAAGAGGAATAAAGAACTACAAGGTTCCAACTCTGCACTTCCGTGACAATATGAAGAAACAGCGAAAATCCCCTCCACCAAGAGAGGGAGAAGAAAAGATACTAGAAACCTCAAAACAGTCTCCCAACATCTACGACCTCTCAGATAAACAATTCAGAGAGGAAATATGGAGGAGAGTCGACCTACTCCAAGCAAATATGGAACAGACATCCAATAAATTAAGGGAGGACATGAATCAAGCGCTGGAACGGTCTACCAAGAAAATACACGAAGAAATGAGAGCAGAAATGAGAGCAGAAATTTCAAACCTTCGAACCGAAGTCTCACAAATAAAGCAATCGGTAGATGAAATAAAAATCTCACTAGATGCCCTCAACAGCAGAATGACTACAGCCGAAGACAGAATCAGCGAGCTTGAGGATGAGCTGCAGAAAGCTTACAGACAGCAACAAATCATGGCCAAAGACCTCAAAATGGCTATAGAGCGAATCAGAGCCCTGGGGGATAACTTCAAGAGGAACAACATAAGAAACATTGGAGTACCAGAACCACAGGGAAGGAACACCAATGAAAAAAACATAGTCAAAGACATCATCGCTAAGAAATTCCCAGAGCTGGAGAAGGCAAGATACAAGAAGTCCGAAGAGTGCCAGCAAAAAGAGACCCAAATAAAAAGACTCCAAGGCATATCATAGTCAGAATGGCGGATGCTGTAGATAGAGACACAATTCTACAAGTAGCAAGGTCAAAGAGGGAAATCACATACAAAGGAACACCCCTCAGATTTACGGCCGATCTGTCAGAAGAAACCCTCCGAGCCCGAAGACAATGGTGGGACATAGTGAAAAAACTCAACGAAATGAATGCCTCACCAAGAATACTTTATCCGGCTAAACTCTCACTCAAACTCGAAGGAACCATACACTACTTCTCGGATAAACAACAGCTCAGGTCCTTCATAGACTCAAAACCAATCTTGAAAGAAGGTCTAAAGGGGCTACTGTAAGGCAAGGAGGAGCCCCATAAGAACAACAAATCCCACAGAAAGATGACACAAAACCACATCACAATAATCTCTCTCAATGTCAATGGCCTAAATGCACCTATCAAGAGACACAGAGTAGCTAAATGGATCCGGAAATTAAACCCAACATTCTGTTGCCTGCAAGAAACACACCTGAACAAACAGAGTAAACATAGACTCAAAGTCAAAGGATGGAAAACAATCCTCCAAGCAAACAACCCCCTTAAAAAAGCTGGAGTGGCCATCCTGGTATCCGACAACATAGATTTCAGGATGAAAAAGATCAAAAGGGACAGCGAAGGTCATTTTCTGTTTATCAAGGGATATGTACAACAGGAAGAAATCACACTCTTAAACGTATATGCTCCTAACGAACGACCGGCTAAATATTTAAAACAACTCCTAACAGACTTCAAAGAGGACATCACTAACAGCACAATTGTAGTTGGAGACTTCAATACGGCCTTATCACCTCTAGATAGATCCACAAGAACAAAACTCAACAAGGAAACACTGACCCTGAATGAAGAAATTGAAGAGAGAGGCCTAATAGACCTATACAGGGCCTTACACCCCAAAAAGAAAGAATACACATTCTTTTCCAGTGCACATGGAACATTTTCAAAAATAGACCATGTACTGGGCCCCAGAACATACCTCAATCGAATCGGAAAAATAGAAATTGTATCAACCATCTTTTCAGACCACGATGCGCTGAAGATAGAAGCTAACCACCCACAAATACGGAAAATCAAATCAAACACCTGGAAATTAAACAATTCCATGTTGAACAATGAGTGGGTCAAGAAGGAAATCAAGGAAGAAATCAAAAGATACTTAGAAACAAATGAGAATGAAGACACGAGCTACCAAAACCTATGGGACGCAGCTAAAGCCGTGTTAAGGGGAAAATTTATAGCTCTCCAAGCATTCCTCAGGAAGGAAGAAAGGACCCACATAGATAGCTTGACTTTACAACTCAAGACCCTAGAAAAGGACCAGAAAAAGGACCCCAAACCAGACCGAAGGAAAGAAATAATAAAAATTAGAGCAGAAATTAATGACATCGAAACCAAAAAAACAATCCGAAAGATCAATGAAACAAAGAGTTGGTTCTTTGAGAAAATAAATAAGATTGATAAACCGCTAGCAAGTCTCACAAAGAAAGAAAGAGAGAAAACTCTAATAAATCGAATCAGAAATGAAAAGGGGGACATCATAACAGAAACCAGTGAGATTCAAAAGATCATTAGAGACTACTTTGAAAGTCTTTACGCCACAAAAAAGGAGAACCTAAAAGAAATGGATGGATTCCTTGATTCCTACAATCTCCCAAGACTGAAGAAAGAAGACCTGGAATACCTGAATAGACCCTTCAATGTTAAGGAAATTGAAACGGTAATCAAAAACCTCCCCAAAAACAAAAGCCCAGGCCCAGATGGTTTCACTGGCGAATTCTTCCAAACATTTAAAGAAGACCTATTGCCTGTTTTCCTCAAACTTTTCCAGGAAATTGAAAAAACAGGAACTCTCCCAAACAGTTTCTATGAAGCACATATCTCCCTAATACCAAAAGCAAACAAAGACACCACTAAGAAAGAAAATTACAGACCAATTTCCCTGATGAACACCGATGCGAAGATCCTCAACAAAATACTAGCAAATAGGATCCAACAACTCATCAAAAAGATCATACACCACGACCAAGTGGGATTCATCCCAGGGATGCAAGGATGGTTTAACATTCGGAAATCAATCAACATAATCCAGCATGTCAACAAAAGGAAAGATAAAAACCATATGATCATATCAATAGATGCAGAGAAAGCAATTGACAAGATCCAACATCCTTTCATGATGAAAACCCTTGCCAAAATGGGGTTTGGAGGAACTTTCCTCAAGATAGTCGAAGCCATCTATCACAAGCCTACGGCAAGCATTATCCTCAACGGGGAAAAACTAAGGGCCTTTCCTCTGAGATCAGGCACAAGACAAGGATGCCCACTCTCACCACTCCTCTTCAATATAGTACTGGAAGTACTTGCGATAGCTATTAGACAAGAAAAAGAGATTAAGGGCATCCAGATAGGAAGGGAAGAAATCAAACTCTCACTATTTGCAGACGACATGATACTATATCTAGAGAAGCCTAAAACCTCTACTAAGAAACTCTTAGAAACAATAGACTTATACAGTAAAGTTGCAGGCTACAAAATCAATACCCAAAAATCCATGGCCTTCATATATGCAAACAATGAGGCAGAGGAAAGGGACATGAAAAAAGCAATCCCATTCACAATCGTGCCCCAGAAAATCAGGTACCTCGGAATCAGCTTAACCAAGGAAGTAAAAGACCTTTACAAAGAAAACTACATAACGCTACTCCATGAAATCAAAGAGGACATGAGGAAATGGAAACATATACCCTGCTCGTGGATAGGGAGAATCAATGTTGTCAAAATGGCAATACTCCCTAAAGCATTATACAGATTCAATGCGATCCCTATAAATATACCCATGACATTCTTCAAAGAAATGGATCAAGCAATCCTAAAATTCATATGGAATAACAAACGTCCAAGGATAGCTAAAACAATTCTTGGGAAAAAGATGATGGGAGGCATCACCATCCCCAACCTCAAACTTTACTACAAAGCAGTAACAATTAAAACAGCATGGTACTGGAACAAAGGCAGAGCCGTAGACCAATGGAACAGGGTGGAATATCCCTACACACAACCCCAAATGTATGACCATCTAATCTTTGATAAGGGAGCAAGAGAAGTGAAGTGGAGCAAGGAAAGCCTCTTTAACAAATGGTGCTGGCACAACTGGACAACCACATGCAAAAAAATGGGTTTAGACCTTGACCTGACACCATGCACAAAAGTCAGATCAAAATGGATTAAAGACCTCAACATTAGACCACAAACCATAAGGTACATTGAAGACAAGGTCGGCGAAACCCTCCACGATATTGAAGATAAGGGTATCTTCAAAGGTGACACGGAACTAAGCAATCTAGTAAAAACAGAGATCAACAAATGGGACTACATTAAACTAAAAAGCTTCTGCACCGCAAGAGATACAGTGACCAGAATACAAAGACTATCCACAGAATGGGAAAGGATATTTACACAATACCCATCAGATAAGGGGTTGATATCAATGGTATATAAAGCACTGGTTGAACTCTACAAGAAGAAAACATCCAACCCCATCAAAAAATGGGGCAAAGAAATGAACAGAAACTTTACCAAGGAAGAAATACGAATGGCCAAAAGGCACATGAAAAAGTGCTCTACATCACTAATCATCAGAGAGATGCAGATCAAAACAACCATGAGATACCACCTCACACCACAGAGACTAGCACACATCCAAAAGAACAAAAGCAACCGCTGTTGGAGAGGATGTGGGGAGAAAGGGACCCTTCTTCACTGCTGGTGGGAATGCCGACTGGTTCAGCCCTTCTGGAAAACAATTTGGACGACTCTCAAAAAATTAGATATTGAATTCCCATTTGACCCAGCAATACCACTGCTGGGAATATATCCCAGAGAATCAAAAAAGTTCAATCGAAACAACATCTGCACATGTATGTTCATCGCAGCACTGTTTACAATAGCCAGAATCTGGAAAAAACCCGAATGCCCCAGAACGGATGACTGGTTGAGGAAACTTTGGTACATCTATACAATGGAATACTATGCAGCTGTTAGAAAAAAGGAGGTCAAGAATTTTGTAGTTAAGTGGATGGGCATGAAAAGTTTCATGCTGAGTGAAATGAGTCAGAAAGAGAGAGACAGACATAGAAAGATTGCACTCATCTATGGTATATAGAATAACAGAGTGGGAGACTAACACCCAAGAACTGTAGAAATAAGTACCAGGAGGTTGACTCCATGGCTTCGAGGCTGGCCTCACGTTCCGGGGAAAGGTCAACTCAGAGAAGCGATCACCAACTACATTGCAGTCGAAGGCCATGTGGGGGAAGGGAGTTGCGGGCTGAATGAGGGCTAGAGACTGAGCACAGCGGCCACTCAACACCTTTGTTGCAAACCACAACAGCTAATTAGAGAGAGAAAGCAGAAGGGAATGCCTTGCCACAGTGGCAGGGTGGGGTGGGGGGGAGATGGGATTGGGGAGGGTGGGAGGGACACTGGGTTTACGGGTGGTGGAGAATGGGCACTGGTGAAGGGATGGGTTCCCAAACTTTGTATGAGGGAAGTGTGAGCACAGAAGTGTATAAATCTGTAACTGTACCCTCACGGTGATTCTCTAATTAAAAATAAATAAATTAAAAAAAAAAAGAAGTAAAGAAAAATTAAATATTCCTTAAATTAATATCTTAGTAAGGAAATGCTGACTTCAAAGCCTTCTTTGATCACCCAGTATTATATTTGCATCAATGAACACAAGCCAGGGCTTTCAGAGACTTAGCTGTGGCTGCCGCTCTATTCACATTAAATGCCAGTGAAAGTGTTAAAAAAGTTCAATCACAGACAGACAAACTGTGCAGAATCTTTTGTCAAACAAAGCCAGCCTTTATGATATAATTCTAGAGATGTGACTGACAGCACTTGAGGAACAAGCCTCTTTTTCTGTGGGTCTGTTTTACAGATGAAATAAGTCGTTCCTTAATAGAGCAAATGAAAAGCACTATCGGCATTTGGACAAAATGGGCACTCTTTCAATTATTAATTGAATGATAATCCGAATTACCTGAATGAAAGTTTAAAGAATGTAAGCTATGAGGTTAAAGAATCAGTATTTTAGATTAAGGCCTTCTAATGACTAAAAGACTAGCCTGGGAAATTTCCTTAAAATATTTAATCCTCAGTTTCATTAACTGAAAGGTGGGGATAATGATACTAATTTTATAGAGTTCTTTTGATACTGTGATAGAATAATGTGTATAGGTTAGCACTTGTGCTCAGTGACTTCCCACATATAATTTATAATGACGTCACAGAATAAATTGCAGGTTAATATTAGCAAAGTGAAAAAATCCATATATGGACTCTATTGAAGTTACCTATAATATTTTTAAAAATAAATACCAAAGTAGAAATATATCAATATTTTTATAAAAATAAATTTATAAAAATATCAATCCTTAAATAGGATAGGCATACAGAAAGTACCTGAGGAAAAAATAGCTTTTGTCTATTTATATGCAAATATAGAGAAACATTTATTATGAGTTTTAAAAGTATATGAATTGTGCCAGAAAATATTAGAGTAATCAATAAAACAAATAAACATAAAGAATAAAGTGACATAAAATTTGATTATGAAACAAAGACATTTTCAGAATGTGTAAGGTGTGCAAAGTAAGAAAAGTCAGTTTTAATACTACACATTAAAAGCATGTAAGATAAAGCAAGGGAAAAGCTCATGGTGAGCAATAGATGTATTTAAAGGAGTATTAGCCAAGCAAAACATTGCTAAATTAAGAGAACAGCTGAAGTGTTTAGAGGTTAACAAACTGAGACTAGAATTGTAAAGGGCTAATTGTCTTGGGTACAATTAATTATGAGCAAATAGTACTGAGGTGTCATCTAGATAAGATTTGTTTCACTCTAACAACTGCTTGTTAAGTAGTAACTATGTGGAAAGTATTGTCAATATTCTGCAGAAGACATATCAAAATGAGATCAATTTCAAATGAGTCTTTTACCTATACCATTCAAATATTCTCTTTGGTGTTTTTTTTTCAAGTTAGGAGCAGTTTTATTACAAAATAATCCTATAGATACAGAAAGTCTGTGACCTTCAAGGTCACAACCATCATTATATCTCTACGGTTGTAGGAATGATATCAAGAAACTACATATTAGTATTTTTTTAGTACCCTTCACTAGTACCAAAAAATGCGCTTATTAAAACAAATACTTCACATACACCCTGGGTAATAAAGGAATTACTTAAGTAAAACTGTTTTATCTTGTAAAAGCTTATTCTTTTTCATGTATGTGAAACAACATAGTTCTATTAAAAATTATTTATAAATATGTGAGGGAGGAAGTAAAGTATGTAGTGAGAATTGAGAACACAGACTTCCCTAGAATGATAATATGCAAATAAAGAAACAGAGAGACAAGCAAGTCAGATATATATTCAAGGGAAAACACAGGCTTAAAGAGCAAGTCTAAAAAATTATTCTTATAGAACACTCATGAGTTCAAAATAAAGACATTTTACACGATTGTTTATAAAATACCACAGAACCGCATATTATTATGAATGGCTTTCTATCAAACACGATTCTAATATAACCACTGTATTGAATTTTCCTCACAGCTATTTTTAGTAGAGGTTACAATCATGGGACTAGAGAGACAGCACATTGCCTTGCACGAGGCTGATGTGAGTTTGATCCCTGACTCCTTTGGTCTCTGATCCCTGCCAGGAGCGACTCTTAGTTTAGAGCCTGGAATAAATCCTGAGCAACACTGGGGTGGGTCCAAAGATTAAAAAAAAAAAAGAAGAAAAAGTAAAAGTAGAGGCTTTCTTTGCTCTCTGCTCCTCTTATGCTTTTGATTGCTTTTTCATAAAACAGCTGTCCATATTTCTGGACTCATATTTTGTCTATTGGTTTTGTCTGTTTTAGTTTTTTTGTAATAACACACTTTATTATGGTTTTATAATGTACTTAAAAACGTATAATGCCTCCCATATTCTTTTTCCTCAGGATTAACTTAGTTATTCATGCAGTTTTGTGGTTTCATGAAAGTTTTCTATAAGTTTGTGCTATGCCCTTGAATAATGTCATTGGAATTTCTTTTAAAGGGACATCTTCCAACAGAATTCTGCCTGCAAGATACCTGTTTATTACCATGGGGAATTATCGGAAAACAGATCTACAAAAGGCAATTTGTGATCATTGTGTCCAAAGTCACAGGATTTACCAAACTTGTTGGTGACTGTTGATCCTTCTGTTATGGTTTTCACTTTCACGAGTTAGTGGTCTTCTACACATTTTGATCAAATGTGCTATATTCATACTATCAGTACTATGAAATTGAGAGGATTCTCCAGAAGTTTATTTATCACTAAATTTAGTGACCTGGTTCAGCTGTGGGCACTTTCTATGCAGGAAATGTCCAGGTGTGTGTGTATGAGGGGGGGCCCTAATGCGGGGGAGATTGTGAGGGAGGGTTGCTGGTCCTTCCAGTAGAGTGTGGTGGTATGGTGGGAAGGAACTATCAGCCCCCAATCTGAGGAGGTTCAAGAGTTCTCAGCCCATACCTACCGGGGAGATTCAGTGCCTTCGGGCTCTTTCAAAGGTTAGTTACGGAGTTGGGCTGCTACTGTGCAGAAAATGTTGAGTGAGGGCAGGGTGGCTTGCTGGTAATTCCTATGGGGGCTTGGAGGAATCTCTCCACCCTCATTCTGGGAATCACCAACGTTGTCAGCCCATATGGGTTTACCTTGGAAATTTGGCAGCTTGCTGTTCTATTCAAGATTAGTTGTGGAACTGGGTTGTTTCAATGCTGGAAATTGTCAGGTGGCCAGGATTCTGGTTGTTCCAGGGGATGATAGCAGGGAAGGGATGTAGGGGGAATCAGTTTACCCCCATTCTGAGAAGACTTCAGAGTTCTCAACCCATGCCAGTTCAGCAACTTGGCATTTTATTCAAGACTGGCTGTGGAACTGAGGCATTTCTACGCTAGAAATTGTCTGGTGTGGGAAAGGCTGCGGGTGTTTGGGGTGTTTGGGTGGGGCAGAGGGAAGGGGAAGAATCTCTCTATCCACATTCTGGGAAGTTTCCAGAGTTCTGAACACATACGAGTTACCTCAGGGAGGGAATATCTACCCCCATTATGAGATGGTCCCAGAATTCTCAGCCTATACTTGTCTATCAAGGGTGTTCTCTGCTTGGTATTGTTTTCAAGATTAGTTGTGGAGTTGGACTGTTCTTATAGGGAACATGCCCTATGTGGACCGAGGAAGATTGGGTGTTTGGGGGAATCTGCCTGTTCCTATTCTGAGAATTCCCAGAGTCTGCAAACCATACCCATCTATCTGGAAGATTTAGTGGCATAGGGTTCTTTTCAAAATTAGTTATGGAGCATGGCCTTTTCTATGCCAGAAATGTTCTGTGTGAGTGGGGTCTGCAACTCTTCATTGTACAGGGTGATTGGGGGAATACCTTCCCCCATTGTAAGAAGGCCCCAGAATTCTCTGTCCCTACCATTAAACCTGGAAGATTAGGCAGTTTGTAGGTCATTTAAGATTAGTTGTGGAGCAAGGTCAATCCTGTGCTGGAAAATCTGGGTGTGGCAAGGGCTACTGGTCCTTCTAGCTGCGGGAGGGTGTAGGGGAGATTAGCTTGCTTATTTTGAAAAGGTTCTAGAGATCTCAGTCCTTATTTGTCTACCTGAGCGATTCAGTGTCTTCCTACTCTCTTCAAGACTATTGTGACCACTTCTTTGCTGGGAAATGTCAGATGAGGATAAGGGATGCTGGTTCTTCTGGTGGGGGTCGTTAAGGCATTCGGCCTGACCCTGTTCTGAGAAGGTCTCAGAGGTTTCAGCCCATACCAGTTTAGCTTGGAGATTCAGCAGCTTGAATTTCTTTTCAAGATAATTTGTGGAGCTGGACCCTTTATATGATTAATATAAATATATATATATATATATATATATATATATATATATATATGAGCAGGGCTTGCTCATGTTTCTGGTAGAAGGGGGTGGAGGAAAATCTTCTTGACCCCATTCTGAGAAGGTCCCAGAATTTTCATCCCAGTCCTGTGTACCTAGGATATTAGGCAACTTGGCATTATTTTCAGGAATAGTTGGTGAGTTGGGTTATTTCTATGCCAGAAAAGTCCCAGTGTGGTTGGGGCTGCCAGTCTTTCTGGCTGGGGACAGGGTGGTAGGAATCTGCCTATGACAATTCTGAAAAGGCCCCAGAGTTTTCAGCACACACAGCTCTAACTGGAAAACTTGGATTGCTTTTCAAGATTTTGGAGCTGGACCATTTTTTTTATGCCAGTCTATGTCACATGGGTGGAGGCTAGTGGTACTTCTGGGGAGAGTTTGGGGGGAATCTTTTCATCCTCATTCTGAGAAACCTCAAGAGTTTTCAAGCCTATACTTTTGTTCCTCCAAGCTGGATGCTCGGCAACTTGGCATTCTTTTAAAGATTAGTTGTGGAGCTTGGCAATTACTGTGCCAGAAACAGTCTGATGTGGGTGGGTTCTGCTAGTCTGACCAGCAGATGGAGGGTAAGGGGAATATGTGATAACATTTTGAGAAGGCTCCAGAACTCTCTGCCTGACCAGCCTACATAAAAGAGTTGTAGAGATAAGGACCAGGAGGTCTTCTCCACAGCTTGGAAACTAGCCTCACATGCTGGGGGAAAAGGCAGCTCAGATAGAGAAGGGAACACCAAGTAGAGGATGTTGGGAGGACCCATTTGGGTTGGAAGATGCAAACTAAAAGTAACTATAGACCAAACGTGAAGGCCACTCAATACCTCTATTGCAAAAGGAATGCCCTGCCACAGAGGCAGGGTGGGTTGATGGGGCATGGGGTGGGGTGGTGAGAGGGATACTGGGATCATTGGTGGAAGTGAACAGGCACTGGTGGAGGGATGCATAAATGATCACTGTATGAGTGAAATGCAAACACAAAAGTTCATAAGTTTGTAACTGTACATCACAGTTATTCTCTAATTAAAAAATGAAAAAAAAAAGATTTAGCAGCTTTGCTTTCATTTTCAAGAGTAGCTGTGGAGCTGGCCTTTCCTACACCAGAAAGTGCTTGGCGTGAGTGGGGTCAGCTAATCCTACTGGCAGGATGGGCAGTGGCAATGGGGCAGGGGTGAGAGGAGGAGACATAAATATCATTCTGGGAATGTTCTAGAATTCTCTGCCCATAACTGGCTGTCTACCTTGGAGATTCTGTGGTTTGAGATTCTACTCGATTATTTGTGGAGCTGGACCATATCTATGCTGAAAAGTTCAGATGTGGGTGGGGGCTACTGGTCCTTCAGGTGGAGGTTATGAGGGATTCTGCCTGTACCCATTCTGAAAAGGCCCAGAATTCTCAGCCCATAATGGTGCAGCTGGTAGTTTCAGTACCTTGGGGGTTCATTTCAAGAATAGTTGTGGAGTTGGGACATTTCTACACCAGAAAATATCAGGTGAGGGCAGGGATGCTTGTCCTGTCAGTTTGGAGGACTGAGAAGATTACAAGATTAGTTGGTGAGCTGGGTTGTTTCTATGCCAGGAATTGCCTGGTGTGACTGGGACTGCTGATCCCACGGGCAGAGGGATTATTGGGCAAATTCCACTCCATTTTTTATAATGCCCATGGTTAGCCCATATTATTCAACCTAGGAAAATCTTGCTTGCATTTTCCCCTCTGAGATCAGTTGTGGAGCTGGGCTTTTTCTATGCAGGAAAATGTTGGGTGAGGATGGAAGGGGAGGGGACTGGTCTTCTTGGCTGGGAAGGAGGTGGCTGCAATACGCCTGCCTCTATTCTAAGAAGGCTCCAGAGATTTCTGCTCAAATTAGTCTACCTTGGAGATTCAGCCTCTTGGTCTTCTTCTCAAGATTAACTGTAGAACTGAGTTCTCTATTTTGGAGAATGTTGAGTGTGGGTGGGATTGTGGGTGGAACTGTCAAGCAGTGGTGAGTTTGGGGGAGTATACCCATCCCTATTCTAAGAAGGTCTCAGAGTTGTCAATCTAAACAGTATGTCCATGAGAGTCAAGGGCTTGGAGTTCTTTAGAAGATTAGATAGGGAGCCAGGCCTTATTTATGCAGAAATATATAGCGTGTAGGACAGGGATAGTGGTATTCCTGTGGTGATAGGTCAGGAGAATCTCTTCGTCCCCATTTTAAGATGTCCCCAGAGTTCTCAACTTATACTGGTACACCTGGGTGATTTGTGGCACTTGCCTTTTCTGTGCTTGAAAATGACCTATGTAGGTGGGTCTGCTAGTCTTTTCTGTGGAAGGTGGATGCAGGTTATCCTGCCCCCATTTTGCAACGTCCCAGATTTTGAAAGTGTTAAATGCTTATTTGTCAAAATATTTTTTTTTAAAAAAAGTGGGAGGAGAGGGATAAAACAAGGCTAAGTTCCAACTAATGCTCTATTCACATCACAGGTCAGACATTAAAAAAAAAAAAACCACAACCCCCCCCCCCAACACACACCCAAACCCCAATGCTCCTAGCAGTTTCAGAAGATTAGCTGCAATGTGAGTCCAGAGCTAACAGAGAGAAGGCCACTTGTGCTACATGGTTTTCTTAATCGGAAAGGAGGTGTCACAGGGAGATGGGGAGAAGGGGCCAACTCCTAAGGAAAGCAGATCAGAGGGGCTCCACTGTACAGGAAAAGATGTACCAGCATAACCCTTACCTAGGGCTGCTCAGAGACAGACTAAGAGGAACAGACTGAAAGGCTACAGGACTAGTAACAGGCAGACGGAAAAGTCACCTTAAGACAATTAAATTAAGAAAGTCTACCTGGGAGATTAGGTAGTCTGGTGTTTTCAGGATTAGTTGTGAGCAGGATCATTTTCTATGTTAAAAAATTTGTGTGGGAGGTGGCTTATAGTTCTTCTGGTGGAGAGGTAGTATGTTATGCATCTGCCCACTCCTATCCCATTCTAAGGTGTCGCCAGAGTTCTCAGCCCATACTGGTCTATCTGAAAGAGTTGGCGCCTTACTTTTTCTTTTAGTTGGCGCCAACTAATTCTTTTCAAGATTAGTTGTGAAGATGGGTCATTGCTATTGCTTATACTCGAAAATGTCACATGTGTGGCAGTCGTACCCACAGTTGCTCTTGGCACCATATAATTTCATCAATGGCTATGATTCAGAGACTCAGAAATAAAGCTCCTGGAAGAGAGCAATATAAAATGTTCAGACCCCTGCACCAGGCTGTCTTTGCAGGGGCAACTGGGAGGGGAGCAGGTGAGTTCCCTTCCCCACCCCAACAGAGCCCTGGCAGTCGAAAACCTCCAGAACTCAATCACCACCATGCTCATGGCCTCTCTTCACCTTGGATTAGCCTCACCCATGGGTGAATTTGCAGAGAACCCAGGTATGTGGGACCCGTGACTGAAATCTCCAAGCTTACTTGGAATGAGAATGGGCCTCCTCTCCCTATCTCCCAAGTTTATCAGTAGCTTGGCAGCCACACCCACAATTGCCCCTGGAGCCCTGTATTCTCATCAATGGCCATGATCCAGAGACTAAGAAATAAAGCTCCTGGAAGAAAGAAACATAGACCTCACCCATGAGTGAATCTGCTCTATGATCATATTCAAAATTTTAGAATTTCTGGAGAGAATACAGCCATGCAACCTCTTATACTCTACATCACTGATGTACCAAGAGTAGCACATATTTGATTGGGTTTAACAAACATGTTAGTAATCTCCTGTACAAGGGCTTAATGGCTCCAGGATGAAATACAACAATCTTCACACACTTTCCTCTAAGAAAACTTTATTAGACCATTTTTAGCAGATTGTTCATAATAAGCAATGCAAAATTGTTTTGGTTCTGTTTTGGAGGACATGGTTTGGGATTTGGGATGGAAACCTTTAAAATATGGTGGTGGGAAGATGCAATGGTGGTGGGATTGGTGTTTGAATATTAAATGTGATGAATTATTGGGAACAACTATAAAAATTTTAAAAAAGAAAACATTATATAGGTATGTATGTGATATTGCTGGTCTTTTCATAGAGGGCTGTGTGTTAAGGGTACATGGATTCTGTCTATCCCATTCTGCGAAGACTCCAGAGTTATTAGCTTATACCAGTTTAGCTGGAGATTTGGAGAATTGGGGCTCTTTTCACAGCTAGACACATTCCTTCCTAGGAAATATCAGGTGAGGATGTGTACTGCTAGTGTTCCTGGTTGGTGTGGAGATAAGGGAATCTGCCACCCCTATTTCCACCCCATTGTGAAAATGCCCAAAGTTCTCAGCTAATACCTATATACTTAGATGATTCAGTTTCTTTGGCATTTCTTTCAAGATTAATTGTTCTCAGCCCATACCATTTTACCTAAGATACTTGGCTGTTGGTGTTATTTTCAAGATTACTTGTGCTGCTGGGCTATTACTATTCGGAAAATGTTCGGAGTGGGAGAGAGTTGCAAGTATTTCCAGTGGGGTAGAACAGCAAGACTTTCTCTATGCTGGAATATATCTGGTGTGGGTGAGGGCTAATGGTATTTCCAGGAGGAGTTCAGAGGAATTTCCCCAATACCATTTTGGGAAGGCCCAAGAGTTCTCAGCCTGTATTGATTGGTGAACCTGACAGGTTGACATTCTTTCTGAGATTAGAAAGAATTCTTTCTTTCTGTGGTACTTGGCCTTTTCTATGCTAGAAAATGTCCCGGGTGGGCGGGGCCTACTAGTCTTCCCTGTGAAGGAATACCCGTCCCTTTTCTGAGACAGTCACAAAGTTCTCGCCCATACCAGTCTCCTATGAGAACAGGCAGCTTAGTGTTCTTTTCAAGGTTAGTTGTGGAGCTGGATTGTTTCTATGTTGACAAATTCAGGTGTAGGAAAAGGCTGCTAATTGAAAAGAGAGAGTAGGGGGAATGTGTCTGCCCCATTCTGACAAGCCCCCAGAGTTCTCACTCCATATCAGTTTATCTGGATAATTTGGAAGCTTGTATTGTCAAGATTATTGTGGTGTTGGGCCATTTCCATGACAGAAAATGTTACGTGATGGTGTTTGCCTCTGGTGTTTCTGCTGGATGTAAAAAACTAAAGCACACCTTCGGGCGTGTGCACTCTCAGGCTCTCCGGGTGGCTCTGTCTCACTGCCTGCATTCGGTGCCCTGGAACCGCTGTGTGTGGCTGTTGGTCAAGGGCAGGCGACGGAAGGAAGAAGGCCAAACTGGTTGCTCGATCAGTTTATTTCGTTCTCTCTCTCTGCTTCTCTCCCGGCTCTGGATCTCTCTCTGGATCTGTGGATCTGGCCCCCCAACCCACTCTTACAGCCTAGTTAAATCCCCCCAGCATGAGGGGGTTGGGTTGGGGTGTACACATAGGTGTGGTCACAATCAATAGGGGTAAGGTTCCTTTTCCTCAGGGGATGCTTCTCCTAGGACTGATTCTCTTTCAGCAGGAGGAGCAACCCAAGGGCGGTGTCCCATGTGTGCGTTTCTCCTCTTCTCATCCAGCAAACAGATAAGGCATTCATAATATTAATAATTTTGTGTGAACACAATAAGAAATGCATTAAAGCTTATAGAATTACTCTCCTTGGGCCATCTCTATCTCAGACTACATGCTCAGGCCAGATCAGTCTTCCCTATCCCTAGCAGGGTCCTAGTCTCGTCATTACTTTTGGATCCTAACAGCATTTGTCTATAATCAAGCTCTTAACTTATAGTTAAGAATTAGGCACTTTGGCCAGGCCCATCTCGATGCCAGGGTAGCACATAACTCACCGCTTGCCCTGGATCCGTCCTGTCCCTTGTTGGGACCCTGCTTTTGGGGTGCTAGGAACTGAGGGCAACTGAGGCTTAAGTGGAGAAAGCAGATGCCTGGGAATGAATAATATTCGAAGCCAATTAATTCCCGAGTTGCAAAAGCATAATATTGTCTTCTTGTGTCTATACAAAAAGGACATTGCTTTAAAGTAAATTATTCAAAAGGCATAAAGAGAGGAGAAAGGCAATATTATAATATTCAGTGTCCTAGAAAGGTCTGATCTTAGGAATTAGCGAGTCAGATTAGGGGAAAGCTGATTAACTGTTTTGGGGAAGAGAGCATAGAGAAGTGATTACAGCTAAACAAAGGGATGGGAGCACTGTGACGGGAGAAACCCAATAAACCTAAACTACCTGAGGCTACGTTATCTTACAGCTGGAGGTGGGCAAAATATAGTTTCCCCTCCCCCACTATTCTGAAAAGGCCCCAGTGTTCTCAGCCCATATCTGTCTTCTGAGGAGATGTGATGGCTTGTCATTCGAGATCAGTGTTTGATCTGGGCCATTTCTATGCCTTAGAATGTTGGTGTGGACAATGTTGCTTGTCCTTCCAGTGGTAGGTGGGGGTGGGGTGGGATATGCATACTCTCATTCTGAGAAGCCCCAGATTTCTCAACCCATACCTCTCTATTTGGTATAACCTATCATCTTATAGTTGAAAGTTCTCAAGGTTAGTTGTGGAGCAGGGCCATTTCTATCATGAAAAATGTCAGGCATTGGCAGGGCTGCTGCTCCTTTCCAAGGAGGGAGGATGGGAATCTTCCCACTCCCACTTTGAGCATACCCCAGAGTTCTCAGTCTACATCTATCTACTTGTAGATTCTGTGGCTTGGCGTTCTTTTCAAGATTAGCTCTGTAGCTGGACCATTTTGTACCAGAAAACGTTAGCAGTGAGTAGATGCTTCTGGTTCTTTCAATGTGGGTGGGTTGTAGAAGGAATCTTCCCATATACATTTTTAGGAGGCCAAGAGTTCTCAACCCAGGGGCTGGAGCAATAGCACAGCGGGTAGGGTGTTTGTCTTGCACGTGGCCAACACGGGTTCAAATCCCAGCATCCCATGTGGTCCCCTGAGCACCACTAAGGGTAATTCCTGAGTGCAGAGCCAGGAGTAATGCCTGTGCATTGCCAGGTGTGACCCAAAAAGCAAAAAAAAAAAAAGAAAGAAGAGTTCTCAACCCATACTCATACCTGAAAGAACCTGAAGCTTGGGTGCTTTTTAAGATAATATTGTTGTAGGTAAGGATTACTGGCCCTTGTGGCAGTGTTGGCAATCTTTTTGTCCCCGTTATGAGAATGCCCCAGTATTCTCAATCCATTCTGGTCTACTTGGGTAATTTGGCACCTTTATATTCTTTATAAGATTATTTGTGGACATTGATGTTTCTGTGGTAGAAAATAAGGATGTGAGGGCTGGAGTGAAAATGTATTGAGTAGGGTGTTTGCCTTGCATGAGGCTGACCTCGGTTCAATTCCCAGCATCCCATAAGTTCCCCACAAGCACTGCTGGGAGTGATTCCTGAGTACAGGAGCAACCTCTAAGCATTGCTGGGTGTGACCCAAAAAAACAAAAAAAAAAACGATAAAAGAAAACAGGTATGTGAGTGGGGATCTTGCTGGTTCTTTTTCCAGATATGGTGAGAGGAATCTACCCACCCCCATTCTGAGAATGCTCCAGATTTCTCAACTGAAACCTGTGTACTTGGGAGATTTAGTGCTTTGGAGTTCTTTTATGATTTGTTTAGGAGCTAGGCCATTTCTATGCCAGAATGTGTCAGGTGTGGTTGGAGGTTGCTGATCCTTCCAGCAAGTGAGGGTGGGGGCTGTTAGTCTACCCTCACCTGAGAAGACTAGAGAGTTCTCAACTCATACCTATGTTCCTGGGAGATTCCATGGCTTAGCATTCTTTTCAATATTAGCTCTTGTTCTGAACCCTTTCTACACTGGATACCTAGGTTTTGTTGTTGTTGTTGTTGTTGTTAATCATGGATTAGTATAAAATTTTGTCAAGTGCTTTTTTTTTTTTTTTTTTGCTTTTTGGGTCACACCTGGCGATGCACAGGGGTTACTCCTGGATTTGCACTCAGGAATTACTCCTGGCGGTGCTGAGGGGGTGCTGAGGGGACCATATGGGATGCTGGGAATCAAACTCGGGTCAGCCGCGTGCAAGACAAACACCCTACCCACTGTGCTATCACTCCAGCCCCAAGTGCTTTTTTTAATTGATTGCACTATTGCACTAACACTCCCTATTCATACGTGCTTTTTTCAATAAAGTTATTAGAATTTAATGCTATTTAACTAATGACATTTGGGGATCTGGGACTATATTTTATAATCTTATAGAAAAGAATAATGTCTCAGGACTTTAGATCTCCTCATTCTACAAAGAAATATTATTCATATGTGATGGTCAAAAACGGAGAGTTGTAGACTATATCTCTAATAAACTTATATGTAAAGTGCCTTAATGAATTATTCATAAACTTAATTCAATAGCAAAGAGATGAAAAAGGAAAAATGCTGTAAATATCTCACAGCATTGCTAAGGAAAAAAATAATTTAATTTACAATGATATTCATAACAGAAATTGAAGAGGATGCAAATAAAGAACAAATAGTCTGTGTTCAAAGACTGAAAGCATTAAAACTGTGAAAATGTCTTTAAAGCCCAAAGTTATTTGTATAGACCATGTAGTCATTAGAAATAGCACTGTAGCACTGTCGTTCCGTCGATTTGCTCAAGTGGGCACCAATTGTGAGAGAAATGACACTATGTAACCAATATTTGGGAGTTGATTATTCAAAGAACATCTTTTAATACTATAATTATCTAACTTATTTATTGAGTTGAGGTTGCAGCCACACCCAGTGATGCTCAGGGGCTCTTCTTGTTTTTTTTTTTGCTCAAGAGCGACCCCTGGTAGTGCTCAGAGGATTGACTCTATTTTCTACCAAGGTTTCAAATCATGGTCGGCAGGATTACAAGGAAAACATCTTAGACCCTGATATCTCTCCACCACAAATCACAATTATCTTAAGGTAAAACCTATGTACAATTTTTAAAATTTCAAGAGTCTACTCAAGCCACATAAATTGGGGTTATAATAAGACATGCTTGATTAAAAGTATTTAGTTTAGAGAGTGAAGAGAGGTACCTGCCATAAGAGGCAGCCTGGGGTGGCATACAATTGGGTTGTGCGGGGAAGGAAACTGGAGACTTTGGTGCTAAGAAATGTACACCAGTGTAGGGATGGGTATTGGAGCCTTGTAGGACTGAAACCCAACCATTAACAGCTTTGTGATGCTCTGTCTCATGGTCATTCAATGAAAAAGAATTAGTTTAGTCCCTAACTATTCAGCAAATAGTATAATTCAGGTTAACTTGGAAATAGAATTGATATATTTTGATTTTTGTCTATATACCTTTCAGTCTTGTTTGAATTTTATACAAAGAACCAGTAATATGCTAGGGTCTTAAATAAGCTATTGTTTGTAAGAGGAGAAATAAAGAGAAGGCTCTATTTGTTTGTGCTTTTGGTTTTGCATCCAAAATAGTGTTGATAGGATCTGGCACACCCAGCTAATTGGACCAGATACTCAATACCAGGGTCTGTCACTGCAGTGCTGCTCAGGCTCAGTGGAGCTAGAAGTCACCAGGCTATACCTGGAAGTGCCTTTGTTCCATGTGATTTACTTTTTGCTTTGAAAACTAGCTTAGTATATAGGTGAATGAATGAAGTTGTGGATTATATATATAATGAAATAGTCTGCAGCCACAAGAAAAGATGAAAACATACTGTTGCTGCAACCTAGATTCTATAATTTTAAGTGAAGTCAGAGGGAAAAGGGCAAATACTCAATGACCTTAGTCACCTGTAATATATAGAAATATCATACAAGAGAATAGAAATTATCAAATGATAATAAGCCCTTGGTCTTGGACTACAAAACTGAGAATTTCAAGTGATAGGGAGTGAATGGGAGAATGATGAGTGACTGATAAAACATTAGGACATCTTGGGGCCGGAGCGATAGCACAGCGGGTAGGGCGTTTGCCTTGCACGCGGCAGACCCAGGTTCGATCCCCGGCATCCCATATGGTCCCCCCAAGCACCGCCAGGAGTAATTCCTGAGTGCAAAGCCAGGAGTAACCCCTGAGCATCGCTCGGTGTGACCCAAAAAGCAAAAAAATAAAAATAATAAAAAAAAACATTAGGACATCTTTGGAGGGTCTTGGACACTTTGATGATGGTGAGAATAACTGTGTATAATAATCTGTACTATACACAGCATTAATAGTATTGCAAACATGTGAGCCAAACTATAATACATATATTTTAATAAATTTTCAAGGGTCTGGGGTGATAAGAGGTGGACCATGATATTGGTGAGGGGTACTGACAATATTAGTTGAGTTGAAACATTGTATGCTTAATACTCTATTATTGAAAGTGCCTACATTAAACCTGACATAAAAAAACACATCAATATGTTTATAGAACTTCTCATGTATTTCAGCTTGTAAAGAATTTGTAATTCTGGATTTATGCATAAAAATATGTTAAATCAATAATAAATCTTTAATGTTGCTCACAAAATAAATCCCACCTTTTTTCTCTAAGTTTTGCAGTGAACATCTATATTTAGTCTGGGTAAATAACATGTTTGTTTTTATATTAATGGATATTATAGATCTCTAATTCTTAGATTTGTCACGTTGCACTTATACCTCTTTAGAAAAAATAGTTATCCAAAGGAAATCTATAAATAATACAATAATAGGTAACCTACTATCACCATCTGCTATGTTTTCATACTTGCATAAGTCTAATATATTGGTCTCAGAATTGATTTGGAAACTAGGTGTGTGGTAAGATTAAAAGAAAAGTTTCAGTAGAACTTAAAACAGCATGGTGCCCTCTTGAACCATTGCTTCTATTATATGAAGGGAAATATGTGAGGCAATGTTTACATTTAGAAATAGTTTCACGTTTTTGTGGAAAAACAACCTAGAATTATTTAATTTTTAAAATTTTTTAATTACTTAATTCTTTCACTGCAACTTCAAACTGGAGATTTCCCAACATATTATTGCACATATAAGCATGTTTATAGTTTCTGCTAATGATTTCAGATGGTCATTGTCTCATGGCAATTTTTTTGTTGTTTGTTTTTGTTTGTGATTCTGGTTTTTGCATCCAAAGGAACACTCAGTTAATTGGGTCAGATACTTAATGCCAGAGTCTGTCAGGGTAGTGCTGCTCAGACTCAGTAGTGCTGGAAGTCATCAGGTTACACCTGCGGTGCTCAGGGTGCCATGTTATGCCAGGGATTGAAATCAGGTCCATGCACATTGAGAGTCACACACGCTAACTCCAAGCTATCTTTCCAACCATCCTTCATGGCACATTCTGCTAGTTTTAGGATTGCATTAATAATTTGAAATATTTAACACAAATCATTTTCATAAAATACAATTAACAAAGTAGTAGATTCAACACTGAATGAATCAATAATCCTATTAGCATGAATACTTACATTTATAGATTTTCCCAAGAGATTGCTACATATTCAAAAAAGACATTGGAACAAATTGATATAATTATACTATGCCTCTTAAAGTATTTGACTCTGCATATAAATGCCAGAAAATCCATTAGTATTTTCTATAACGGTTAGATAGATAAATACCACAGGACATAAATACTAACAGTGTTCTTTTGATGATTTGAGATGATATCCTTGGAAAGAGCCAACATTTTTAATAAAGTGGTTTTATTTACTAAGCCATGAAAATATTTTTTATTCCTAACATAATTTGGTTTATGTGAAATGAGAATCATTTAATAGGTACCATATATGATGCAAACATTTAGTGATAACAAAAAAATTGTGGAATCTCTATTAATAACTTTAAAAAAAGAAACCTCTTAAAACATACAACTGTGACAAGTATGAATTTTGGTCTTCTTGTAAAAATAACACATGTCAACAGAAATACAAAGGTGATTGGCAAAAGTAAATATATATGCATATAAATATATTAAATGAAATGCTTTTAACTATATAATTATAAAAATAGAGTAATGGACTTATGGGTTTAATAAACAATGTTCAAAGCCACACATAATGCTTTTATGAATATTTCATTAGCATATATGTCGAATGGCAGAATCTCCTGCGCCCACACCAGGCTGTCTTCACCAGGGTGCCCTCGGAGCAGGGAGGGTTGAGTTTCCCTCCCTGCTCCAAGTAGAGCCCCAGCAGCCAAAAACCTCCAGAACCCAGTCATAGCCATGCTCAAGGCCACTCTCCACATGCTTGGATGAGTCTCATGCATTAAAGAACCCACAGAGGAACCCAGGTATGCGGGACCCGTGGCTGAGATCTCCAAGCCTGCTCGAATCAGGATAGCCTCCTCCACCTAGATCCCCAGTTTTACAGTAGCTTTGGCAGTCACACTCACAACTGCCCCCGGAGGCATGTAATTTCATCAACGGCCAAAATCTAGAGACTATTAAATAAAGCTCCCGGCAGAGAATGTTGCAGAATCTCAAACAACATAGCCTGGAAGTCACCCGTGGCGTATTTGATATGCAAAAACAGTAACACTAATGGGCCTCATTCCCATGAATGAAACAGGGACAAATGGAGACGTTACTGGCACCTGCTCGAGCAAACCAATGAGCAATGGGATGACAGTGATACAGTGATATATCCAATATTTTGTCTTTGTTGGATAATATAGCATGACTTTAATATTTTGTACATATTTGCTAAATGGCATTATAAAAATAAACCAAAAAATTGTATTGTTCTTTTCTTTTCTTTTTTTTTTTGGTTTAGGGTCAGAGGAATGAGATCTGTTATTGTTACTGTTTTTGGCATATCGAATACGCTACTTGGAGCTTGCCAGGCTCTGCCATCTAAGTTCATTAAACAACATAATAAAAAGTAAAAGCTATCTTTACAGAAAGAAAAAAGAACACACTTTTTTTCCATCAAACACTTTTAAAGAGAAGAATTGGGATTCATTTCTATGTTTATGCATACCTACTTTCATACATATACAAGAGCATGTATACAATGTATATTTCATGCAATGTATATGCATTGCATGCATCATTAACATGCTCTTTGTTATAGACTGAATGGTGTCCTCCTAGATCCATATGTTGAATTCCAACACCTAGTTCTCATTGATATTGTTCCTAATGTTTTCAGAATGGTGACATCAGAAGAGGAAGCAGGGACATACAGAGACACCACAGTAAATTGTACACTGAGGAAGGTCCATGTGTAAACAAAGAGAGAGGAAAGCCACCAGTGAATCAAGGAGAGAGAAACCAAGACATACTGATGTACTGACACCTTGATTTTGGAATTCTAGCTTCAGAACTGTGTCTTAATGCTGCTATTTAAGTCAACTCATTGATGGTAACTGTTATCGAAACCCTCTCAATAAAATGTACATAAGAGACCACAAAATCCAAGCCCTCACCAAAAAGTTCACTCTGCCTCTGTTTCAATATTTACACTTTATTTTTCTGAGTATCCAGTTGGGCCCTAAGTTCTATAGTACATATACACGTTTAGTAAATGTTCCATGAAGCTAATAAATATCTTAGCGGATTTTAAATATTCCAATGCATGAATACCCCCTTACGTTCTGGGACTCAAACACATCCCTGATGTGAAAGAATATTTTCTTCCTGTTTGGGCTCTGACACCTTGTGCTAGACTATATCTTCTGGATCTTCTGCTTATCTGTTCAGGTTTTGCTTGCCAGCTCATGGTGTCCTGCCAAAGTGGTGCCTTCTTCACCCTGCCCTAGCTTTGATATCATTGTGATGCTTCTGGTTGTGAACTCAGGCTAAGGTTTCTAGGGATAACTTCCTTCATTGTCTTGCCATATAGAACTAAAATATAATTATTCATTAAAAGAACGAAAGGGGAGAAAGATGATGGGAAGAGTTAAGAGACAAGAGACATTAAAAACTTTTAACTTAAGTTAATATAAATACTGAAGCAGAAAGTATGTACAATAACAACCATTAAACCAATTTTTTCACTTATTATTTTCCTGAAATGTATGAAAAAGTGACATTTTTTATTATTTTGTTTGTTTGTTTCTGGTTTTTGGGTCACACCCGGCTATGCACAGGGGTTACTCCTGGCTCATGCACTCAGGAATTACTCCTGGCAATGCTCGGGGGACCATATGGGATGCTGGGATTCGAACCTGAGTCTGCCGCGTGCAAGGCAAACGCCCTACCTGCTGTGCTATCACTCCAGCCCCAAAAGTGACATTTTTAAAACACATATTTAACTTGTGGTAATTGTGTATTTGGTGAAGTGAAGGCAAAGCTTAGCTGATTTTTTCCCAGTAATTTATTAGGAGAACATATATATATATATACATATGTATATATACACATATATGTGTGTATATATATGTGCACATATATATATGTATTTGGGAACTTATCAAAGAAAAGATTACCACAGGAGATAGCAGCAAACACAAGCTTTACTAGGTGAGATACTCTGACAGATTTGTAAGTAAGGAAGGTCATGAAGGAAATTCTTTATCACAGGGAACTGTGCAGAAGTTAGGAGTTGGAGGCTCCTACTCAGAAGGGGAAAAGAGAGGGGGAAATGCTTCATGAAGCAGAGAGATAATACTGGAATATTTAGGAAAAGTCATGCAGCAGTGTGGGGAAGGAAAAAGAAAAAGTCTCAGAGAGTTCTAAAATCTAGTAAAACTGAAGGGGCACAAGGCTCTGTCTTCTCAATGGCTAGCAGATGTTATTAGGGTTTTATTTTTTCAGGGTATATAAAAGGAGACTGATGATTAGCTTTTAAAAAATGCCTTAAAATTGTTTCATCTGGGTTATTTTAAAAAGTAACTGGATCGCCCTCAACTAACCCTCAGTGCCATCTTGCTGCACTCAGCAGTGAAGAATCCTCGCTGGCGGGTACCACAATGCTGGAGAAAGCTCCTGACCCAACCCCAGACCGAGCCAATAATACGGTGTGCCCCAGATGGAGCAGGTGCATTCTCCCTGCCTTCACCAGATGGAATCCGGGTGACACTGAGCTTCTACTAACATGGCTCCGGTATGTAGGGACCAGGACTATTTCTCCAAACCACGTGGCCACTTATGCGGCCTTTCCTGATGTACAAAAAAAAAAAAACACTCAGGAACAGCTCCTCTAGCACTGAACGGCCATGATCCCAGAAGCATATAAACCAATGTTGGTATGCAGCCGCAGCTGGAAGAAATGCACCTGGACTGTGAACTTAGCTATGGCCCCGTGCAGTTCTGGAAGGGGAAGGGTTTTTGTCCATTGGCCTTTTCCCCTTTGTGGCAGCATGGCGACCGCCACCTTTTAGAGCCAATTGGACAGAGAGAAAGGAATTTGCAGGATGGGACACGTGTGAAATCTCTCAATTGGGGGGCAGGGGCAGAATCAGCCCTGCTCCCCACCCAGACGGGACCCCATAGTGGCCGCCCACAAATGTCTTCTCCACTCCTGAACAACCATGATACCAGAGTCACACAAACCAATCTCAGAATACAGCGGCTGCCTGCAAAAAATACCTTTGGACTTGATTATTAAAATACCAGAAACTGCGCAGCCGCTGTTGCAGCCATGCTGCGTCATAAGCTCTTCATTATCAGCAATAGAAAACAAATGATCTAATGATGACTTTTCGACAGGTCTGATTGTTGGGGGAAATTTCCAAATAATAGTGGGTTTTCTGTTGAAAATTGAATGTAATCAAAGTCAAGAGAAATTAAAGTGAAAATTATCTCCCACACAGGCAGGGTGGAGGGTGGGATGGAGGGTATACTGGGGTTCTTGATGGTAGAACGTGTGTACTGGTGAAGGGATGGGTATTTGATCATTATATGACTGAGACTTAAACCAGAAAGCTTTGTGACTTTTCTCATGGTGATTCAATAAATAAAAAGTAATGGATGTTTTAACATAATAATAAATATATATATTTAGTCTCTGCCAGTTCCTGAAAAAAATGTAAAACTAAAATCCTTGTAATTTCCTAGAGTGTAAAAGATAGTCAAAATATCTTTTGTTTTAGCATTTCATCATTGAACTGGTTCCTGGAGCAAAACTGTTAAAGTCCTTGTAATTATATAGGTGATTGAGAAGGAGGTGTAGGAGGAGTGGTGGTGATAGAGGTATTTACATAGAGTTCATTAAGTCCTCAAATTTATTGAAAGAATAAGGACAGGACACTTAGAAATCTCAGACTCACAAGTCATCATCTAAGAAGAAGTGGGACTGCTGTGAGTAAATTTTTCATTTCCATTAGAAAAATCCTTCAATTATTCCTAAGATATGGAGTTTGGAAAGTTTCTGGGTTGATGGAAGTGACCATCAACTTATAGGATGAGACACTACTGAAAAATTTGAGACTCCTTTCTTCTAGAAAATACACTATTTGAAACCAGGATTCATATCTAGTTATTTTTCATATCTGGTATCTATTTTTATTTTATTTATGTATTTTTTACTAACCTCCAGGCTTTATTTGGATTTCACAGTGGTTATTTTTTTTTAATTTTCTAAGATGTAGTCTAAAACTACCACACTGAATGTAGTATCATTTCTACCTGTTTCTATTTTGTGCCCTGTGACTATTTCCAATCTTTCCTTGCTTTATTCAAAATCTTGTCAGTTTTGAAGAGTAATGGTCATATATTCTGTCAGTAGTATATGACCCTACTGGGGTTTGTCTGATGCATTTCCCCTGTGATTGGATTCACACTGGATGCTCAGAAAGATAGTCACAGACAGGATATGACCTTCTCATATCAGAGGCATATTATATGTTATGTATATGTGTGTTATGTATATGTTATGTATTATTTATATGTTATATACATAACATGCAGTGTTATTAGTGTTCATAACTTTGCTAGCATGAGGTTAGTGAGATTTCTCAATTATAAGAGTGTTCTTTTTGGGGATGGAGCAATAGCACAGCGGGTAGGGCATTTGCCTTGCACGTGGCTGACCCGGGTTCAATTCCCAGCATCCCATATGGTCCTGTGAGCACCGCCAGGGGTAATTCCTGAGTGCAGAGCCAGGAGTAACCCCTGTGCATCACTGGGTGTGACCCAAAAAAAAACCAAAAAAGTGAAAAGAGTGTTCTTTTTGTCTTCCAAAATTGGTGGTTTGGAATTAAGCCAGTAAGTTTAGTCTATCCTTGAGTAGATAACAAAGGGGAAAAGCGTTAGCACCATCTGAACAGAGAAGCATTTTGTAAGAAACATGCATTCTTTATTCCTTATTTATTTATTAATTCATTTATATCAGTATAAACTCAGGGATATTGATTTTATTATTCTTTGAGTTATAAATAAAATAATGTTTTATTATTGTAATTATGGGCTGGAGTGATAGCAGAGTGGATAGGGTGTTTGCCTTATACACTACTGACCTGGGTTTGATTCCTCAGTCCCTCTCGAAAAGCCCGGCAAGGTACTGAGAGTATACCGACCTTATGGCAGAGCCTGGCAAGCTACCCATGGAGTATTCAATATGCCAAAAACAGTAACAACAAGTCTCACAATGGAGATGTTACTGGTGCCCACTGGATCAAATCGATGAACAATGGGATGGCTATGCTACAGGGCTAGTGAAATTATGACAACTTTTTTTGACTCCTATATTCCTTTGTCAGTCTCCCCTTTTTTGATCACTTACTTGATGGCACTTGAATATTCTTGATGTTCATCTTCTATTTTTTCTTCCTCAGACTTAAAAGCAGAAATTTCTCCAAGCAGTCCCTGTTTCCTTTTTTTATTTTATTTTTGGGTTACACCTGGCGATGCAAAGGGGTTACTCCTGGCTCATTCACTCAGGAATTACTCCTGGCAGTGCTTGGGGGACCATACGGGATGCTGGGAATCAAACCCAGGTCTGCTGTGCTGTTGCTCCAGCCCCTGGTTCCTTTTATTTGAGTATGGAATTTTAAAACCAAGATAAAGGGCCTGAACATAGCTCATTGTAGATCATGTGCTGTACAGGATGCATCCATAAATTCTATCTGAGGCACAGCCTGGCATACTGAGGGAGATAATTTAGACCTGCTCTATATGATCCGTAATACCATAACAAGCATGTGACTCCAGTGCATCACACTCAAATTTGTGGGAGGACTAACAGCTGAAGTGTGTGACCTCTGGCAAGCACTGTAGTCAAGTGTGCAAGCATTAC
The DNA here is from genome assembly GCF_027595985.1 of Sorex araneus. NCBI lineage: Eukaryota > Metazoa > Chordata > Mammalia > Eulipotyphla > Soricidae > Sorex > Sorex araneus. The sequence continues at coordinate 52,528,166 of NC_073304.1, forward strand.
AGCCAAGTTTGAGATCACGTCTATGCACTGAAACAAGATCTCTGTGAAGCCAAGTCATGGAAACAATAAAAGGGAAAAAGAAGATAGATGAATAAATAAAACATCCATGCTAGTGGACTAGCATTGCTTTCAGGGTCTATCGATGACATAACATAGGCCCACATATCTATAATTATATCTATATCCATCTATCTGAATTTATTTGAAGTTAAATGATTAATTGTAGTAAATGGATCACATTTTCATTTCGTTTTTCACATATGGCATATGACTTTTAAACTTTTAAATTGAGTACCACTTTAAAATTAAGAGTAAACCTCATAGAATCTTTAATGTTAATTAATTTGGTTGCTGGAATTATATATACAAGAATATTACTGTTAATACACATGTGCAAAACGACATGGATTTACAAAAATAAAAGTTAACTTTTGAAGGTTCAAGAGATAATTCAAAGTTGAAAAAAGGTGCGAAAATTGTTACATAGACACATAGTTTGTTTTTTTGTGTGAAGATTTTTCCTTACTTTTTAATTGAATCACCATGATTGGGTTTCAGTCATAGAATGTTCCAATACCTAGCCCTTCACCAGTATACATTTCCAACCACCAATATCTCCAGTTTCCCTCCTGTCACCTTCCCCATCTACCTCCCTAACCCCAGCCTGCCTCTTTGGCAGGCACTTTTCTAGTACATATCTAGTATATGGTTTGTTGCTGTTTCTTAATTAATGGATGAAACCTATCAGCAGAAGTTTAAAAATTATTTTTTAAAACAATAATGTTTGTGGAATTAGTGAAGTTATGCAGATCAATGGCATAAGCTAATATTTCATACATCTCAATATATGGGATACAGTTTCTCTTCTAAATGCATTATATTTTAAAATCTGAGAGATAGTAGCAGAGTTATGATAGAAGCCTTGCATGAAACCAACTCTAGATTGATCCTGGGTACCACATGTCTCTAAGGCATAGTAGGCTGCATTGAATCACGGTGGTGGGCCAGATAATCCGTGGCACCAGAAAGGAGAGAAGCACATCAGTGGGTTCTCACATTGAGCCTCATATCCTGATGACCAAGAACTTCCAGAAGAGGCCAAACTTTTTCAAGAGATTTCCAGAAGAAGCTAAAAAATAAATTTATGATTTAATTAAAATAAATAAGAGCAATAAGACATAGTACCAGCAAATCAACATTCATCAAACATGTCTGAATAAATGCTTTGCCAGAATGCTTCCTCTTGTCCAATTAAACTTCAATGCAACAGATACTTTTGAATTTATAGGAGTGTCTTCTAGAACAAAAATGCCATAGTCATAGAAAGTTTACTAAAGGTGAGAATTTGAGTAGTAACTGAGCACTATTTCAGGTTGTTATGACCCAGTAGTTCATTTCCAGCTAAAGATAGTGATTTATTTAGTGAAAGAGTAGCTCAAGTGAATATATTACTACAGATCAATAATTATATAATTATATATTCCATTAAGAGGAAATACATTAACTTATCTTAGAGGAAAAAATTGTAAGTATTCTCTTCTGTAGTGAATATACAGCAGCAATATTATAAGATGTTTAATCTTATAATATAAGATGTTTTGTTTAGTTTTTTTTCTACAAAAAACTCTAAACTTGGATTATAAAAGGTGGATTAATTAAAGTGATCATCAGCTTACAGGGAGAGAAGCTACTGAGAAGTTTGAAAACACAAATCCATAGAACATCTGATAAATTTTGTGCCTCCACCAAAAAAAATCTGTCATTTAAAAACATAAAGTAGGGCCGCTGTGTATGTCCCCACTTTATCCCCACCAGGGAAAAATATCACTGACATTGACATGAAATATGTTATTTTAAGTTCATAAAGTCAAAATATGAGCTTTCCCACTCTGGAGAAGCCCATGTTTGCTATTCAACACATATTATTTTCTCCCTTCACCTCACTTTTCTCTAAATAAATTTCTTTAAATAAATCTATTTTCCTAGAATAAAAAAAAAAGAAAAAGTCAAAATGTGTGTAGTATTTTATGTCACATCAAACTATGTGGAGCTTCTATTTAAAGTACATTAATATGTACAGCTGCACCCATTCCATTATGTGTGATCTGTGTTTGGTTTGCTCCTCTGGCAGAGATGAACACTTGTGTCTTTTTGGTTTATTTTTGCTTTTGTTCAGGGGCCGTACTCAGTTGTTGAGTTTTTCACCATTCACAATAAATATCTGTGTATATTATATTAACTTTACCCTAAGAGTCCTATTCTGTCCTTCACATTAAAATTGATCATCATTCCTGCTCTTCCCACCTCCTCCCCTCCTTTGCTTTTGGAAAACAATTTTTGTCTTTCAGCCTAAGCTTATTTTTGAGCTCATTATTTGAGCTCATTTTATTATTATTATTATTGTTGTTATTGTTGTTGTTGTTATTATTATTTTGGTTTTGGGGTCACACCCGGTGATGCACAGGGGTTACTCCCAGCTCATACACTCAGGAATTACTACTGGCGGTGCTCGGGGGACCATATTGCATGCTGGGAATAGAACCCGGGTCAGCTGCATGCAAGGCAAACACCCTACCTGCTGTACTATCGCTCCAGCCTCCTTGAGCTCACTTTTAAACAGTTATTTAAAACGTTATTGATAGTTGAGTTTTAGGTATATCATATTTCTATGCCAAAACCACCACCAGATGCCAACTTTCTCCCTTGGCATCTCCATATGGTAAACAGTGCTCCCATACTCCATCCTCCCTGCCCACACACACCAACCATTCACCTTGACCACCTTGACAGGGACATTACAAAGTTTATGGTTGTAGCTTAGATCTCATACTTTCAGTGTAGTTGGGTCTAACTTTGAGTATTAGGCGATACCACTCTCCCACATTACCAATATAGCCAAAGTTCTAACCTGTGTCTCTCCATTAGTTCCCTTTCTCAACTTCTTTCTTCTCCCCTTTATTTCATTCCTTCTCTGTCTTTCCCTAAACTGGAGGCAAGGATGATCAAAGCATATACTGTACATTACATTTCCTTATCCAGTTATTCTATACACCACAGATAAGTGAGATTACTCTGTGTTTGTCTTTCTTCTCTTGGTATACTTCACTCAGCACAGTATCTTCCAGTTCCAATCAGGTTGCAGCATTATCTTCTTTTAATTCCATACTTTTTGTTTGTTTGTTCTTTATTTTATTTTTGTTTACTTTTATTTTCAGAACATACCCGTTGCTAGGATTTACTCCTGGCTCTGAACTCAGGGATCACCCCTGGTTGTGCTGACAGGACCGTAAGTGGTGCTAAGAACTGAACTTCAGTCTGCTTGTACAAGGAAAACACCAGACCTGCTATATTACCTGCTACATAATGCTTTCTTTATCCATTTATCAGTTAAGAATCACTTAAGTTGTTTCCAGATATTTTGTTTTGTTTTGGTTTTTGTTTGTTTCCTTTTAGGTCACATCCCGAAGTGCTCATGGTTTACTCATCACTCTACTATACTCCTGGGGATGCTGGGAAACCATGTGTGGTGCTGGGGATTAAACCCTGGATCAAAGCATGCAAGACAAGCACCCAACCCTCTGTACTATCACTCCGACCCCGTGTTCCCATACCTTTACTGGTGCAAACAATTCTTCAATGAATGATTTTTAGTTATCAAGCCATATCAAACAGAAAGGGCCATTCTAATGAACTTTGGTGGTTAGTGTAATAGTGCGTAAATAGAAACAGAATGCTAGGTGCTATGCACACACAAAAAGCATATCAATGTAAAAAAGATTAGATTAATGGTTTAGATTAATATTTCTCTACTTGCCCAAGAATTATGACATTTCAATAGGTGTTAATTATTCATTATTGATATTTTACAGCTAGGAAATGTCTTCTCTGAGTTTGGGAAGATGCAATAGGAAAAGGCTGGAAGGATGTCAAGGATATTTGATATGTGTCACTAAGTGTGGTGAGGGGAGTCAGATCTAAAATAATTCTAAAAATATTTTAAATCAACATCTAGAGGTCAAGTGAATTTCTTTGTGACACTTCAATTCCATTCTTCTATCATTATTTTCTTGTGCTACCTTATCCAGAAGTGACAAATTGAATACACTATATCCAATATACTAATTATATTATTATATTCAGTAAACACTGGCTGTTTTGCAAGATTCAGACAGAATGGCGCCGGTGGGGCATGGAGAAACTGTCGCCGCCCGCCCCGGCAGGGCTGAGTCATAGCACCATTGGACATAGAGCCATGGTGGCAATTCAGACAACGGCTCATCTACTATGGGGTGCTGTCAGCCAACCACCAGTTGACCCCGGCCTCAGTGCAGGTGTTCAACCTGGCACAGACCCTTCACAATAGGGTCCTACTCTGCCAGCTTCTCAAAAAACCTCTGGGTGCAATCCATCAGCCTCAAGAGATCAACCTGAGGTCACAGATGTCCCAGGTGCTGCCCAGAGACACAGGCAGGTGCGTGTTTGTCAGTGTGCAGATCCTTACAACATGCCCATAGACCAAAATCTTATATTCAGTAGACTGGGAACACCTGTAGAGGTGATTAGAGGCCAACCCAAAAGCCTTCTTCCCTCTCGGAGAACACGGCAAGCTACTGAGAGAGTATTCTACCCTCACGGCAGAGACTGGCAAGCTACCTGTGGCCTACCGATATGCCAAAAACAGTAACAACAATTGTCCTCATTTCCCTTATCCTGAAAGAGTCCCCAATACATTATCAGGCTACACTAGCTCGCACAGGGATGAATGGAGATGTTACTGGAGCCTGCTTGAGCAAATTGATGAACAACCGAGATGACAGTGATACAGTGATACCGTGATATTGTAGGGCCTAGGTGGTAGTACAGAGGGTAGGATGTTTGCCTTGCAGGTGGCCTCCCTGGTTCCATCCCCGGCACCCCACATGATCACCCAAATACTTGAGGAGTAATTCCTGAGTGCAGACAAGTAGGAATCCCTAAGCAATAGTAGGTGTAACTCAAACACACACTAACACATGAAACACATGAAAATCAGAATAAAAACAGATTTGGGGATGAGGAACTATGTTTTGAGTATTAGTTAAATTTTATTGGAATTATTTTATAACCATAGAAAATGTTATACAAGAAGATTCATGGTCAATAAACTACTTCATTCTTAAGAAATTGTATACATCTGACAAAATGATAGTTATGGAAGGGGATGAATATATAGTATAGCAAGTAGGGTGCTTGCCTTACATGCAGCCAACCTGGGTTCAATCCCTAGAACCCCGTATGGTTCCCCATGCCCACCTGATGTGATCCCTGATCTCATACCAAAAGTAAGGTCTCAGAGTTACTGAATGTGGACTGTAAACAATAACTCAACAAAATTGCTGCAGATATTAAGGATTTTCCTCAAAATCAGTTTTGTCATTAAAACTTTATTTAATTCAAATGTAAACATTTGATTATTTCAATATAATTGAAACATCCTTTTAAAACTATAACCTGTGATTTAGCATTAACTGGCACACATATTTCTGTGCTACCCTGATGCTGAAAAAATATGGTTAAATGAGTATATAAATTAAATTTGGGATGTGAACTCTGTTGATAACACTAAGCTAAAAGTTTTCAATATTTTCAAAACCATTCTATTTTAATTGAACATCATATGGTAGAAAAGTCTAACCTTAAGTGAAAGCATTTACAAATTCAATTTTATGTAAAATATTATAAGTCATTAAGTGAAAATGAAATCTACATGAGTTATCACCACAACCTTGTAGGATGTCTCTCATCAAGAAGACAAAAACAAATATCGACAAATTTGCAAATATTAACAACAATGATGTTGTTGGTGAGATGTAAATCAGTATAGTCATTAAAGATAAAAGTGTAAAGGTATAAAAGCTCCTCACATTAAGATAATTACTTGTAATTCAGAAATCCCACTTCTGAATTTATATCAATAAGTAAAAACAATATTGAAGAAATACCTGACTCCCATATTTATTAAATGTGATTCACAGATAGTCAAGATATGAAAATAACCAGCACATCCTTCAAAAAATTGATGAATAATATATAAAAGTAGGGGTATGTATAAAATATAAAAGCATGATATATAAAAACATATTTGTCCATAGAAAATAATGACATCCAGTCATCTGCCATTCACAGCTGCATCAAGGGGGCATTAAAATAAGTGTGATAAGTCCCAACCCTCCCACCAGAAGAAGAAGCATTAGCCCCACCCACACCCAATACCTTCCAGCATAGAAATGGCTCACCACACTTCCAACTCTTGCTGGAAGGACCAAACTAAATCTTTTCTGTCATAGAAACATCCAAATTCCACAAGTAATCTTGAAAAGAACACCAAACCACTGAATTTCCCAGTAACTTGTATGGGTGGAGAACTCTGGGGTCTTCATTTTTTTTTTAAAGCAAAACAAATTTTGAGCCGGGACCCGTGCTCGGCTCCGGCCGGCCGGGTTTTCGGCCCGGGTGCCCATGCCTCTGCAGAGCCGGTGGATGTGGAACGAGTGGGAACCAGAGACAGCTTTAGGAATTGGGGTTCCAGCAAGTGCTTGCACCCATGTGTGGAGACTGTGAACTAACTTTGGCTACATGCTGTTCCAGGAAGAGAAATGATTCATTCTCAAACTTAAATCTTCGCAGACTTAATTACTATAATACAGAAATTGTAAACCGCGCGGCCGCTACCGCGCTGCGCGACATTTTATCTCTTCATTCTCATCAGTGGAAAACTTATTATCAAATATTTCCCTGTTAATAGAGCTGTATTCTTAGGGGATAAATTCCAACAAAAATAGTGAGTCTGTTTTGAAACTCTAACAACAATAGTGAGTTATGTGTTGAAATCTGGAATGTAATCAAGGTAAAGAGAAAAGAAAGTGAAATTATCACTCACCTACAGGGTGGGTTGGGGAGTGATGGGTGGGATGTATACTGTTTTTTCTTTTGTTTGTCTGTTTGTTTGTTTTGTTTTTGCTTTTGTTTTTGTTTTTATTGGTGGTGGAATATGGGCACTGGTGAAGGGATGGGTGTTTAAGCATTGTGTAACTGAGATATAAGCCTGAGAACTTTGTAACTTTCCACTTGGTGATTCAATAAAATAAATTAAAAAAAAAAAGCAAAACAAATTTTATTTGGAGGATCTTTGAAGGGAAGGCGGAAGAGAAAGTGGGAGAGAGTGGCAAGGAAGAGATAGAGTAATGCACTCAAGGTAGAACGCTGGCTTCTCCAAGGGCAGAGAGAGCGAGAACTCTGGGGTCTTCTAATGTTAAGTTTATTGTAAACGTGTAAACCATTATTAAATTTAAACTTTGAAAAAGGAGCTGATTTAACTGCCAGGTGTGATCCAACCCCCTTCCACAAATGATTTAAAGATTGTCTAGAAAAATGTGATACTGCTGTAAATAAAGATTATAATTGTTTCTGTGTTGATGTTTTAGGTTATATCTTAAAAGGTAAACTTTTACCTTCATATATATAATATATTATAAATTATAATGTATTATATATCCCAGTTAGACATATAAGAACACAATTTTTTGTAATTTGAAAAAAATTAAAATTTGTTCTACAAAGAAGCAAAAAGTGATTTACACTGTTGAAATAGGTCTGTATTGAGCATTGATTCATTCGAATGCCTAACAACTTGAATCTTACATTTGAATAGATGTGGCTCGTTACCAGTAGACAATCTTCATTGTCTATTCACTGATATCCAACTACGATAAAAAAGAAATTGAGAAGATCTGCATGGAACTAGAGAATTTTTATAAAGAAGACCACACCTTCTACAAGCTCATTGTTGGTGATTTTAATGCCAAGATAGGACCTAGAAAATCACCCAAAGAACTCCATATCAGGACCCACGGCTTAGAATGGAACAAACAGGGTGAGAGAGTCTGAGATCGTCATGTTGACCAAGACCATCCATGGTAACTCGCAGTTCCAGAAGGCCGAAAATAAATGTTGGACATGGGAGTTTCCCCCTGGACAGTTCCAAAACGAATTTGATCAGGGCCTGGAGTGATAGCATAGCAGGTAGGGCGTTTGCTTTGCACGCAGCCAACCTGGGTTCAAATCCCAGCATCCCATATGGTCCCCTGAGCACTGCCAGGAGTAATTCCTGAGTGCAGAGCCAGGAGTAACCCCTGCACATCGCCAGGTGACCCAAAAACCAAAAAAAAAAGTTACAAAATGAAATTGATCAGATCATATTCAATTGATGGTTTTGCCCAAAAGATGTTGCTGTTGCCCCCAAATTCCAAAAGGGGTCAGACCACCATCTCCTTCATGCGAAATTCTACTTTATGGTGCGGGGAGGAAGGGCTGCAAAGTTTAAGAAGAGAACTCCCAGAAGAATCACCAATAGAGAGCTCTTCAGCACTATGGTAGCAATATGGGAAGATGCTGTCGTACACAACATCGACAAGGATTACAATCGATTGGTTCAGCACCTCCATGATTGTGGGAGGAATACAGAGAGAGAGAGAAAGCCACAAAAAGTCGCCTGTCTTCGGAAACTCTCGAGCTCATTTGCAGCATGGTCTGGCACGAGCCTCAGGCAATCATAAGCTAACATCGAGCTCACAAAGCTCGCAGAGAAGCGATAAAGGAAGACCTCAGAGAGAGAAGAGCAGCAGTGTTGGCCGATATGGTAGAAGCTGGGTAAAATATTCGCAACACCCGCCTGTCCTTCACCAATTATAAGACCAAGATGACTGCCCTCCGACATCTGGATGGACCTATCACATCTTCCAGAAGGGCAATGGAAAAGGGTATCTATGACTTTTACTTGGATCTCTTTGACAGCCATGTCCACCTGCCCACATACCAAATTCTGTAGGATGGATATGTCCTTCCCAGCGTTCTACCTTCAGAAATTCAACACGCCATTTTGTTGGTAAAAATGCGTACAGCACCCAGTCCAGACAAGGTCAGACCTGAACACCTGAAGAATCTGCCGCCACTGCTTGTCAATACACTGTCTCGGATCTTTGCATGCTACCTGTCTGAATGCAAGGTTCCATCCCAATGAAAAACCAGCAGGACTGTTCTTTTGTACAAGAAGGGAGACATCCACGACATGGGCACTATTGCCTGATCTGCCTGTTGTCCATTGTCTACAAGTTATTCACTCGAGTCATCCTGAATAGGATTGGCAGAACACTAGATGAAGGACAATCATGAGAGCAAACTGGGTTCCAAAAAGGATTCAGCATGATTGACCACATGGTGATTGAGCTCACTGAGGTTTCACCAGAGTTCAAGATGCCACTATGTTTAATGTTCATTGATTTAAAGAAGGCTTTTGATTTTGTTGAGACTGAAGGGGTTATTGAAGCCCTTGCCAAATAGGGTGATCAAAATCAATACATCAGGATCCTTCATGAGCTGTATTACGGATTCACTACCAGGATCTCACCATTCTACAATGAAGTGATCATAGACGTAAAGAGAAGGGTTTGGCAGGGTGACACCATTTTACCGAAACTATTCAGTGCCACCTCTAGAACATCATGCGATGACTGGAATGGGAAAGAATGGGAGTGAAAATTGACGGCAACTACACCACCTCTGCTTCGATGATGACATCATTCTAATAACACTAAATATCAGCTAAGCAACACAAATGCTGGCTGACTTCTACCATGAGTGTGGGAAGGCTGGACTGCAGCTGAATCTCATGAAGACAATGTTCATGAGAAATGGACCAGTTCTAATGTTTCATTTGCCTTCAACAGAATGAACATGTCCGAATGCAGCAGTTATGTATACCTAGGTCGAGAATTCAACATGACAAATGACCTAGAAGCTGAACTGCACAGGAGGAAGAGAGTAGCATGGAATGCATTCAGGAGCATTGAAGAAGTGGTTTAGGGGACGAAGAACCTCCAGACTGGGCACATCTTTTCGACTCCACCATTCTTCCTGCACCTTAGAGACCTGGGCCTTACAAAAACAGGATGAGAACACTATTTGGGTATCCCAAAGAGGAATCGAAAGAGCTATTCTTGGATATCACATTTCACTCAAGTGAGAGAAGGAATCCAGAGTTCTGACCTCCTCAAGAATCAAGAACGCTGTCTCATTTGCCAAGGCATCGAAAATCAGATGGGTCAGATACATAATGACATTTAGAGACGACTGTTGGACTAGAGCTGTGACCACGTTGATTCGGTTCCCAGCATCCCATATGGTCACCTGAGCACTGCTAGGGGTAATTCCTCAGTACAGAGCCAGACACTTCTGTGACCCCTGTGCATAGCCAGATGTGACCCAAAAAGAAAAAAAAAAAAAAAAAAAAAAAGACCTCGTGGCTGCACACCTACAAGATGGTCAGACTTCTTCATCAAAACCCTGAATGAATGGTTTGAGGTTCTTTGTGCTCCTGGACCGAGCAGATGCCACTCTCACAGGACAGGGACAAATGGAGACATTACTGGTGCCTGCTCAATCAAATCAATGAACAACGGGATGACAAGTGACAAGTGAAATAGGTTTGTAGTATAATTGAGTATTATGAGATAAAATGAATAAACGCACATTTAGACTAAGTAATAGGATATTTTTTTCACTATGAAACTCATTGAATCATAGAATAATTTCTTGTGGAAATTTCCATGGGGGGGAAATGTGTATATTTGCAGTATTGATTTTCTTTCTACTTAAGCATGTGACTCATTACGTTTTGTAGTAAAAAATAAGTAATCCAAGAAAAAGCTTCAATATATCTAAAATTTGATTCATTTATTATAACAGTAAAATGGCTCACTAGAAGACAAAATTTTTGTATCAGTTTGGTCAGATGCCCCTCATTTTTTTAATATAACAACCAACTGGATAATAAATTTTAAACTAAGATAGCTAGTTTAGACTTTGCGCTTACAAATATGCTCACTATGATTTTAAAGTTTTTTATGTGAAAAATAAATAATTTTTATCCATAAAGACCTCTTTTATATTTAGGTTGAATGATTCTATTAATTTATTTTGATACTTTACCAACAAATTATCAAATAGAGTTGTTACTAAAGGACAGCTACAATTTAACCTATGATCACTTGAAGATGAAGAAGTGTGTTTCTTTTAGTTTTATAATATATATCTGTGATTCTATGTGTGAAAAATATAAATGCACACAGAAAGGCTGTGTGATGATGTGTGTTCAAGGGCTCTCGGGGCGGCTCTCTCTTGCCACTTGCATTCATTGCTCTCAAGTCGCTGTGTATGGACTGGGTCAGGATGGCTCCTCCTTTGTGCTCTGCTTCTGTGTGTGCCGCTGTGCCCTCTTCTGTCTGTCTCTCTGACTCTGTCTCTGTCGTCTCTCCTCTGGTCTCTTTAAATCTCTGTCTCTGGCATCTTTCTTCTGGTCTCTTCCAATCTTTCTATCTCTTCAGCTTCTTTCTCTGGAGCCCCACTGACTCTCACTTCTGACTCTGCCCCCCTCCACTCTTACAGTCTTAGTTTATATAGCAAATACATAGGGTGGTGATACAAAGGTGGGTTGAACATTAACAAATCAACAAAGAGGGGTAAGGATACTCTTCCAGGAGATTAACTCAAGGATAAAATCTCGTCTAAGGAGATTACTCCAGATTATTAGGAGATCCATTTAAGGGTGGGTTCCCATCCAGAGTGTGTCACTTTCTTCTTTCCTCAGCTAGTAGTCCACTTAATTATTTATAGTAAATCTACATCTAATATTTCTAGCAAAGAGATATATCGAATTTAAACTTTGGTTCTTCTTGAGGACATCTCACTATATATTTCAGACCACAATCCTTAGGTCAAGTTAGTATTCCTAATCCCAGCAGGGTCCAAGAATTGTAATTACTTTTGGATCATGACAGCATTTGTCTATGACTATGCTCTCAACTTGTAGTTGAGTATTGTGGTCTTTGGCCTGGTCCATTTCGATGCCAGGGTATCTAACAGCTTACCCTGGGTCCATTCAGTCCTTTGTTAGGACCCTGATTTTGGGGTGCTAGGAAATAAGGGCAACTGAGTTGAGGAAGCAGATGCCCAGGAGTAAATATCACTGGGAGTCAATCAACCCCCACGTTACAAAGTATAATATTAACTGTCTTCCTGTGTCCATACAGAAAGGACATTACTTTAAGGTAAACTAAGTTCTCTGCGGCAAGGCTGAAAGGACATACCCAATGTTATCCTACAGCTATGTATTTTAGACTTTTATTATTAATAAAAACATAAAAATAAAATTCAGGTTATTTCTAAGTTTTTAAAAAAGGGAGTCATTTTATCTATGTTCTAAATTATAATAAACCACATATCTTGAGGGTAAAAAAAACTCCTATGGTCACAGCTAGAAGTGATCCATTTGGTTATTTTCTCCATGTGGAAATTGAAATATATTTTAATTTGCTCTGCATGAATTCTCTCTATTCTTCTCAGGTGAGAGTCTTTTTCCCCCTCTGACACCAAATAAATAGAACTGTTTTTAAAGGAAGTTTCTTCCATTGTGTTTGAAATGAACTTTCCAGAAGAAAGATATCATTGAAACAAGTAGAATATGCATAAACTGCCATAACTTTGAGCGTCACTTTCTTTTATTTCCATAACATTTTTAATAGCATTGTTCTACACTCCACAATAAAGAAGTAATTTCTTCCTCAAATACTGTTATTGTTGTTATCCAAAAATGTATTATTATTTTTAAAGATAAAAGGGGTAAAAGATAAAAGACTTTCTCAGCAATCATTTGAAAGATATCATATGTCCATTTTTCTCATATAGGTTTCATCAGTTTGTTCCTTTATTGTGATGTAAATATGTTAAGACAGTCTTCTTTTTGTTTCCTGGGTTAATATTTAAAATTTATTTCATTATAACTGCAAAGACTGTGTCTCATAAAGATCACTGTCTTGATGGTCAATAACATTTTTGTAATACAATACAATATTGACATTATTGGTCATTTAAAAAGAAATATGGTCATTCCTAAACTACTATCCCTTGTTAAAATAGCAGTATTTTTATTTTTCTAAACATTTGTCTCTATTTTATGAGTAAGACTAATTGTCAGATTTACAAAACTTAAAAATAAGTTAGTTATCAAGTGAATGCATTTTAATCCTTTTCTGTGTTATTGATCTCTTTGAAAAGCCTACTTACTTATATTGTTGTTTTGAGATGATAGAAAAACTTTAGAGTCAATTACAGACTTTAAAAATATGCAAGAAAATAATGATAAAAAAACTGTGACTTCTCAGGTTTCTATTAGTCAGTTATGCTGAGATAAAAACAAAATAGATTTAAAAATCTATAGCTAAATATTTGCCATAGCTAAATAGTGGACAACTAACAAGTGCAAAAGGAGTTCCCAAGGGGGAAACCAGACAGGTAGTACACAGAAGATTTTTGCCTACTGAACTAGAAACCTTTTAACTGGAAAAATTGAAAACTTGCTTAGGCACAAATGGGGATAGGCCTTTGTTACTTTCAGGAGAAAAACATCATGACTAATCAATCATCTTAAGTTATCAATGCTATTTGCAAGAAATATTCAGTTCTTTTATGGAAGTCAAATTTTGAACTGAGGGTTTTTCTTGTGTGTGTATAACCAAATTAAAATGACAAAACATGAAACTGACACCCAAAGACAGTAGACACAAGGGTCAGGAAGATTGCCCCATTGTTGGAAACCTGCCTTATGAGCTGGGGGAGAAGGCACCTAGAATAGAGAAGGGATCACTGAGAAAATGATGGTTGGAGGGAGGGATCAGTCTAGATGGGAGATGTGTGTTGAAAGTAGATAAAAGGCCAAACATGATGGCCTCTCATTAACTGTATTGCAAAACATAATGCCCAAAAGTAGAGCGTATGGGAGAAATTGTCTGCCATGGAGACAGGGGAGGGTGGGAAAGGGGAGATTTATTGTTGGTGGTAGGGATTGTGCACTGGTGGAGGGATGGGTGTTTGATCACTGTGTGACTGTAACTCAAACATGAACGTTTGTAAGTAGGGGCTGGAGCGATAGCACAGCGGATAGGGCATTTGCCTTGCACGTAGCCGACCCGGGTTCGATTCCCAGCATCCCATATGGTGCTCCTGAGCACCGCTAGGAGTGATTCCTGAGTGCAGAGCCAGGAGTCAGCCCTGAGCATCGCTGGGTGTGACCCAAAAAAGCCAAAAAAAAAGAGAGAAAGTTTGTAACTATTTCACGGTGAGTCAATAAAATAAAATAAAATTTAAAAATCTCAAAAAGATTATTTATTTATTTATTTGCTTATTTTTGCTTTTTGGGTATACCTGGAGATGCAAAGCAAACACCCTAGCCGCTGCGCTATTGCTCCAGCACCTCAAAAATATTTTTTAATTTGGTTTTTGTGAACTAAAACTTAGTTTGAGCTATTTTTAAAAAATTTTACACAATTCGTGTGTGCATTATTTTTCCCCTCCTGAAAACTCTGAAAATGCCTCCTTTCACTGATTTATTTCTAAAAATGCTGGGCTAAATTATGGTATTCTGTCCTTTATATGTCTGAGATATGTTTTTGCCCTTGGCTAGCTTATTGTGTATTCTGATAGAGCTGCTTTAGATCTTAATTCCTTTTGACAGAAGATTAAATTCTGAATTGGGGCCAACCTCTGAACAATCCTCCTATGGTACAGATGCTTGCATGCCAAGTTACTTTCCATATGAAAATACATGAAATACAACTCTACCAGAGATTTAGCCCTTAAATCACTGTCTGATTGTCTTGTTTTCCTCTATATTGAGTAAATATGTTATTTTTAAACTTCATAACTTCCTAAAGGTATCAAGAACACAAACAAATATCCACCTGAGCCTATCCCTTACTCTAAACATAGATTGATTTTAGTTTATTTTAAATGCTAGGGGACCTTTTTCCCTTATAATAGACCAACAGAATCAACTGGGAGACTTAAAAACTTATTGCTGTGCCATGCCCCCAAATACTTTGATTCAATACCTGTGTGTTGGGACTAAGAATTTGAGCTTCTAACTAGTTCTTTGGTGGTGCAGATATTTCTTTTGGGAAGCTAATTTGAGAATCCTGCTCCAGAATGATTTCCCATTCAACTTAAATAGTATTATCATGGGTCAGTTTGCTTAGTAAGAGTTATGATATTAAAAAAGAACCCTGAAACCTTGACACAGAAATAAGTTCAAATTGTGTTAAATCTTATTCTAATCTGAAACTTTGTCATCGGGGTATTATTATGCTATTAGTGCTCTAATGAGGAGTACAAGTCATGGGGTTGTAAGTCTTTGGTACGTTGGAGGTTTTTAATCCTCTATAATCATTCAAAGATTCCTGTTTCTTTGTGAGTTTCAAGTGCTTAAATTGCTTTTCAATTCCATAGAAATGTTTAAAAAGAATATTTGAGGTTCAAAATAGAGGTGATTATGGCACTTACTGTAGTTAAAAGTTCAACGTAATGCTTAATATAAGAAAAAAAATGAGATTAAACCCTAACAAATACCTAAGAGATTTGAAAAATTACTTACCCCTTATTTTACCCCTCATTCCCAAGTATCATATTCCTATATAACTTTTTTAAAGTTTCTACCGTGACATTGTTTCCTTTCAATGTTTTCATAATTCAATGAAATATGGTTCAAAAACTGAAAGAATAGTTCTCAGACAGTCATATCTGTACATTCAATGTTTCTAACTAATTATAAAAGTTATTTTGTCACTGCTGCTGGTGGGTGTCCCTGAATGACTTATGTAAAGTGAAAAGAGACTGAGAGAGAAGGAGTATGCAGCAGCCTTGAGAAAGCGATCTTCAGCTTTCTCCAGATTCACCGCTGCCACCCAGGAGAACGGCTGAGGAAAGCTCCGATGAGTCTTCATGGAGCCTTCCTTCTTGCAGCAACAGAAAGTCAGTCTTAGACCTTACCCAGACCTTTTGGGTCCATTGTTTTTGCCTCTCAGAATAGAATTTCAGGAGGAGATGAGAAGTGAAGTACAAACAGGTATTATTAGGAAGGTTTGAGGAAGAAGGGTTTGAGCAGGGTGGGGGGTGGGAGGTGAAGAGTAATATGCTTCTCGAGAGTGGAGAGAGCTCCCATACACTCCCAACATTAGATAATAAAGTACAAATCTCAAGGGGAGATCTAGGTGACACATGTGCTCAGGCACCTCATGTGTTCGGGCACCTCATGGACACAGGCAGAACATGGGTGCAGGCACCACACTTTCTTTATCTAACTTGATTTTTACAAGGTTCCCTCCAAGCTTACCAGGTGAGACTTTGTACCTAGGTTAGAGTCTTTTCTTACAGTGGTTGCCAAGGGAAGGGTTGGGACCAGTTGATGGTCTTCTTTGAAATCCCTTTCCTGGTCTGGAGCTTTTCTCTGAGGGGGTCTAGCCTTCTCTGGGTGTGATCTGACTCAGGTAAAAGTCTCATCTGGCCTTAGTTCCTGTGCACACAAGGTCACAAGGTGGGGTTTTTAGCAGCATTAGAGCTAGTTGGTTTTATTACTTCCTAAATACTCACTGTGGTATGTGTGTGTGTGTGTGTGTGTGTGTGTGTGTGGAGGGGGGAGGGGCTGGAGAGATGGAAAGGGGAGAGGGTCCCTATATACCTGCCTGCTTCATTTCTCCTAGTAATAAGAAAGTTACAAACAAGTTAGGTGTTTTGAAAATAACTAAGCTGTATTTCTAACCTCTGATATTTTTCTGCTATTACCAACTTTCAAATGAGTTATTTGTTTTATGTATTATGTAAAGTATTTATGAAATATTTACTTTGTACAAGGCCTTACAGATAGACAAAAATATACATAAATAAGTAGATTCAGATATCCTCTTCTGTTCAATTAAAGTACACAAAAATGGTTTATACTTACAAAATTCTATATAACAAATAAATTCCACCTGACCATGATAACATCACTGATGAGAGATATTACAGATTATTTTTGCTGCCCATGCATTGGTTAAAAAAAACTAAGATTCAGAATGAATAGTTCAAGACTGGAGTGATAGTAGAGTGCTTGCCTTATACACAATCTACTCAGGTTCAATCCCTGAAACCCCATCTAGTCCCCTGCACACCATCAGTAGTGATTCCTGATTTCAGAGCCACAAGTAACCACTGAGCATCACCCATGTGACCCAAAATCGACCAAACAATCAAATAAGCAAAAAAGAATCCATAGTTGAACAATATATTTTGAATATTCTCTCTTTCATACAATTGGTGTTTATTTACAGAAGCCAACAGCATTCCCAAATAACTAATAGTATCATCCAATTTGGTCCCCAAATCATAAGCAAATAACCCACTTTTGCAAAGACTAATTTATGGGTCACAGTTTATGTCATCAAAGATAGGACTGATCCATTGGTAGGATTGGGACAGAGCAAAGTACTGGAAACAGAGGCAGACTGAAATGAGAGATTGCTGTGTGTAAATATATGATAAACTCTAATTTTTATAAGTAAGTCATATATGAATATACTGGGATGGAGCAATAGCACATCTGGTAGGGTATTTGCCTTGCAAGGGGCTGACCTGGGTTCGATTCCTCCATCTTTCTCTCAGAGAACCCGGTAAGAGAATATCCCAAGAGTATACTGCCCAAAAGGCAGAGCCTGGCAAGCTACCTGTATTTTATATGCCAAAAACAGTAACAAGGCTCACAGTGGAGACATTATTGGTGCCTGCTCGAACAAATCGATGAACAATGGGATGACAGTGCTATCAATATACCATAGAAATTTTGCAAATTTTTTCAACCAAACTAAGGTCATTGACAAATCACATTTAGCAATTATTTGTAATTTTAGACTTAAATCAACTAAGAAATCTACCAGATTACTACAGGATTCAGAGATGACTCAGTTGTCTAAGTAATCTATAAATACAAATTGTAGTGTATGCACTGTATATTGTAAGTACTATAGTATGGTTCTAAATGGCTGAATGATGAGGCAACTTTGTGTTTTTCTCCAATGTAGAAAAAAATCAACTCCCTTCTGAAAGCTTTGTATACCAGAGTTTGAATAATGCTTCTACTTGGTAGTCTGACTTTCAGCTGAAAACCTGGATGCCTTCTCCACTCTAGATCTGCAGATTCATATCCTTTTCACCAAGAGACTGATCTTGGGGACCTAAGAGGTAGTACACCTGGTAGGATACTCTCCTTCTATGCAGCTAACTCAGGTTCAATCCCAGTCACCCCATATGGTTCCCCAGCCTCACCAGGAGTAAGCCATGAGCACCACTTGGGTTTCCCCACTTACCTCCCAACAAAGAGATTGGTCTTTGAAATCCTTGGCAAATTCAGCATTCAGGACAGCATTGTGGACCTTCAACACTCCCCCACCCCCAAACACACACACCAGTCTTCAGTAATTGTATAATACCACAGTGCTTTCTCAGGTTCCCAGAGATGGTTGCGGTACTGCCTGGGGATAGGAATCTGAGCCCACTCTAAGGTTAGTGCCTATCAGTGGAAATACAAAGGGTGGCTTCAGCAATATCCTGGACGTCCAACAGAGATATGCCAACTTATTTCCCATGCAAAACCTTCAGTTTGCATGGGAAATACTCAACTCAACATGTTGACACTTTGTGTTTTCACAGAGTGTGGGCAGTCTGTGTGGACAGGGTACTATGGGCTGCCCACCTGCCTGGCCAAGGATCAGAACCACACAGTGTCTGAGAACTAACTACTCTCTGAACTCAAGCTGCACAAGTCAGTACTGATATACCTCTTAGTATCTTTGAGAACTAATTGATTTTACAAAAGCATTGTGGGATGTGTGTGTGTGTGTGTGTGTGTTGGAAGGAAAAGTGTGTAAAGACCACACCCTGCAGTGCTTAGTGTATATTGCTGCTTGGTGCTCTGGAGTGATACCTAACAATGCTCGGGGGACCAATGGGTACCTGGAACAAAGAGTTCTGCATAGTAGGGAAGCACCGTATGTCCTCGACTATCTCTCTGGCCCTGATCACTGTTTTTGATGGAGCAATCATGATAGCCATGAGACAGCTCCCTGATTGTGGTAGAATATTAGGAACCAATTTTGTGAAGCCACTCATAATCCAGTCTCCCCTGTTTCTCTTTCCTCCCCTGTTCTTTCCCTATCCACTCTGTTCTAAGTAAGTACCCACTTCCTTCGGGACCCTTCCTGCTTGGAAAAGACAAAGCTCTACTAACATATGTCTTCTCGCATTCCCACACCAAGCCCTTCACCCCCGAGAAGGAAGAGGCAGAGAGAGAAATACCTTTTCCCTCCTGGGCTGACATGGGGCCGCGGCTTAGTTCTCAGTCTGGAGACATTCTGCAAGGAGCTGCCCATGCCGAAAAATTTAGCTGGCGTCTAGAGTCACGCTCCTGCAGCTGCGGAGAGGCCGCACACATGTGCAGACCCCGGGATCACATCCTGGCGGCCTGTTTTTATTTCTTAAGAAAGGGAAGAAAGAAGGAAAAGTACGAAAAAGGAGGGAAAGGAAAGAAAGGAAAACATCTCTGAATGATACAATAAGGGACTGTTTAACCATGTGGCTAATTGATGTATATTTTTTAGAACCCAGGAGTTGAACAGTTCCTGTTCCCTTTCAAGGCCCACACAGCAACCTTTCATTGCCTGTGCACATAAAGGGATTATAATAATAATGTTTCACGAAGAAAGCAGCAGTATGTTTTCATTGAACGGGGTGGGGGATAAAAGAGGTTTTCTCTTCCACAGTCCCATACATGAACTTACAGTATGTACCATCACCTCCTCCTTTCCTTAATTGTGTCAGCAACTCTTATAAATCCCCCTTTAAAATTATGAAGTGGTTCGTTACCTGCTTACTGGGAGTTTCCCAGCTTGGCGCCTTTCCCCTCACTCCTATATAGTCCAGTTAACAAGTAATTGACCTACACAAAGTGAGACACACTATTTAATCTCTGGCCAGATATTGTCCCTCTTGGTACTAAAATATTCAGGTTTCTATAAAAGTTTCTTTCTCACTCAGTACCAATTTATGCTTTGATATTTCTAAGGTTTCTCTTTTGTCCTGTCTTCTTTCTAATAAAGCTGTAAAACAACCTCAATTCAGTTGAAGTTCCTGATGAAGAAATACAACTGATATGTCATTTTTAGTGATAAAATTTGAATATTTGTATTTTAAACAATGTAATTAAAGCAGGATGTAAATTACCCCTTTTCCCTATTTGACTTCAATGCCTACAATTTATTCTATATAGAATATTTATATGCTCTACATGATAAGAATAAACATACATACATTTTAAAAATTCAAGTCATTATGTGAAAAAGCTCTGTTAGATGAAATATTAACATTTTTAGCATGATTAGAAATTGTAGTCACTTCCATAAGAATTGGGATATAGGGGACAAGGCAATAGTATAATGTATATGGTACTTGCCCTGCATGCAGCTGGCACACGTTCTATCCCTCAAACCCCATATGGCTTCCCAATCCCCACCAAGAATGATCCCTGAGAACAGAGCCAGAAGTAAGCCCTGAGCACAGCCAGGTGTGTCCTAAAAGCCAAATAAATGAAGATGGAATTGGGACAACAAAATAATTTTTAATAATGATATTTAATAAATTCCTGGAAATTTACTATACAATCCAAAAAGCAGTCAATGTCCAGAGAATGAAAATTCTATGAAATATATGCTTAAGATATGTTTATATGCCAAGAAATCACACAAAAAAGTAAAACACATTTTTCATTGAAATAGAACACAAATATTGCTATTCAATTATTAAGAATTTAGTGTACCAGAAGACTAATTGAAAAATTTAATAAAAAACTATTTTACATAAAAAATAAGTACCTGTGCATAGGATAGAAAAATTCAATGCCTGTAATGAGGGAAAAAATTTAATAAAAAACTATTTTACATAAAAAATAAGTACCTGTGCATAGGATAGAAAAATTCAATGCCTGTAATGAGGGAAAAATGCTAAATCTTAGTGCTTGTCAATAACAATCAGAAATAAACATACATTCTGAATTTATTTGTCTGTTAGTGTCTGGGGAGCAACACCCAGGGGCACTCAGGACTTACTCTTAGGTCCAAGATCAGGGATCACAGCTGGTTGTGCTCAGGGTATCTTGTGGGGTGCTGAGGATCAAGCAAAGGTTGACCACATGTGAGACAAAAGCATACCCACTGTGCTATTTCTTTAGCCTCACATTCTAAATTTCTGAACAGAAATTTAAAAGATCAATATTGAATCAACAGTGAATGCCTTATATTATTCTCAAATAAATTTATACATTTAATTGTATATCAGAATTACTACGAGTTCTTGAGACTGGTGCTTAACAAAATAATTCTAAAATTTGAGGTAAAAATAAAAAACAGCATATGAAATGTTGAAAGGAAAACTTAAAGTCTCTTTTCATCTCAAATATTAACATTTTAATTAACAATAACTTTTCTGACTAATTTGCTTCAAATGCTGGCAGACTATACATTATACATATGGGAACTGAACCCACAGAATTTAAGATGTAAAGTAATATAAGATAGTAGGAAAATATACAGCTGCATATGATAAGATGAATATAGCACTTGGTAAAAATGTATTAGGAAAAATAATAAAGAATTTGATGCATAAACAAACCAATGAAAAGAATCCCAGAATCAATAAATCTGAGTAATTTAAATAAATTGGTGTTTTATAATCCCACCAATATGGGTGTAGTTTCCTCAATATAACTGAAGTTAGAATTACCATACAATATAGCAATCATACTACTTGAAAAGGCAATAATACAAAGTAAATTAGAACAGAAGGTTATATTGAAATAAGGAAATGTTCTTCAGAGAAATGGAGGGAGACCAAGGGAGCTCTTCACTGGAGGAACTCTCACTGAGACTTCTACTGCTACAGATGATGATTTCTACAGGAAATGGAGAGCAAAGCTGTGGCCTACATGCGGCTACTTCACACCAATCAGGAGTGACTGTTGGAATTGAAAAAACACGGACAAAGCACTCCAAGATATTAGCTCCTGGGGAAGTGCTCTGAAATTCAACTTCATAGGCGAGTAACCAAAAGCAAAATATAAACAAATAGGATTAGATCAAACTAAAAAGCTTATGAACAGTGAAAGAAACCATCACTAAAACAAAAAGACACCCAGCTTAATGGGGGAAGATATTCTCACACTGTACATCTGAAAAAGATGTATACACACATCTGTATATCACAAAACACTACAAGATCAACCAAAACCCAAAAGTAAATCAAGAAATGGAAACAATATTTGAATAGATACTTGATCAAGAAAGTCATATAGTGGACAATAAGTGCCCTTATAGCTTATTATCAGAGAAACTCAAATAAAAACTACATTAATAGATCACCTCACACCTGTGAGAATGGTCTTGATCAAAACCACCATAAACAACATATAATTGAGTGTATGTGAAGATACAGGAAATTTCAAACATGGTAATTGAAATGTACACTAGCTCATCTTCTCTAGAATATAATATGTAGATTTCTCAAAATATTGAACCTATATCTACTATGTGATTTAGCAGTTCCACTAGTTATCTTATTAATACAAAAACTTGAATTCAAAAAGATAATATGTATATTATTCATTGCTTATTCAGTGTTCATTATACAGCTATTTCTAATGGCCAAGCATCCAAAAAGAAATAACTGGTCAAGAGAGTTGTGTATGTATACACAATAGAATTCTACTCAGCTATAAGAAAAGAAAAAAATCTAGTATTTTGCTACAATGTTGATAAAACAAGAAGATGGCATGCTAAGAAAAATATGTCAGGAGGAAAACAAATACTACATGATCTCACTCTTATGATCTATATGAATTAACAGAACAAGGGAAAATATAATATCCAATAAAAACGAAACAAGACTCCGACCACAGAGTTGAAGTCAGCAAGTCTTGCTGAAGGGTGGGGGAGTCTGGAATGGTGGAAGGAAGCCAAAAGTTACGGAGAGTGTGGAATAACATTGTGCCCCTTAATATTTCAGCATTTCCAGTCTTATAAAGCTGTTAGCTCAATAAAAAATAAATTATAGGATAAGAAAAGCAGCTCAAAAGTCTGGAGCTCAAGCATTGCATGTGGTAACTCTGGGTTTGACCCCTAGTGCTGAGAGACTCCCAAGCAGCAAGCCAGAGGTAGTCTCTGAGTCCTCTAGGTGTGGTTCCTAAGTAAAAAAAAAAAAATTAAAATAACTCTTTAAAAGTGTTAATAAAAGTTTTAAAGTGACTGTTTAGAGGAGGCTGATTGAACAAAACTGTTTAGGGTAAAAATTTTTAAGAAATTATAAAATTTCCCATTTAATTAAAGCACTGAGTTAGACACTGCCACTAGAAATTCTTTTTTTTTTCTTTTTGTGTCACACCTGGTGTTGCTCAGGGGTTACTGCTGGCTCTGCACTCAGGAATTACCCCGGGGTGGTACTCAGGGGACCATATGGGATGCTGGGAATTGAACTCAGGTCGACCACGTGCAAGGCAAACGCCCTACCCGCTGTACTATCGCTCCAGCCCCTACCACTAGAAATTCTTTTCAATCTAATTTGTCCTTTAATGATGAAGACACCCATAAGACCTGCCTCAGGAAGACAGTATTAAAGTATGATGGATTATATGAATATTTTTTTCTGAAAAAACAAAGCAGAAATGCTCTAAGAATTTCTACAGCTAATAGAATTTTTCTGTGTTTCAAAGAAATATCACTATTCTGGTGTTTTTTAAAAAGTTTTAAAGAAAAAATTTATATGTATATATTTCATTTTATATGAAAAAAGTCTCTTGCCCGCACACCTAGCTGTCTTCCCTGGGCCCTCTAGGAGGGGATGGGCTCCAGCTTCCCTCCAGCTACAGCCATGCTCAAAGCACCTCTCCACACGTTTGGACGGGCCTCACACATGAAGATACTGGCAGAGGAACCCAGATGTGTGTAATCCCATCAGCGGCCACCACCCAGAGACTTAAAAGCCAGCTCACAGAAGCGTGGCTGCTTTGTGGTCGCACGATATCCTGTAGCTTACTTCCCCCTCTGGGAGAAACTGGCAAGTTTCTGAGAGTTTCCTGCCCACATGGGACAGCCTTGCAAGTTTCCCATGGTGTATTCATATGCTAAATCCAGTAACAAGCTGGATCCCATTCCCCTGACCCTGAAAGAGCCTCCAGTGCGACATCACTGGGAGGGCCAAGTTGAGAGAGACTTGTAAAATCTCAGGGAAAGGACAAATGGAGAGGTTACTGAGCCCGCTCAAGAAATTGATGATTAATGGGATTTCGTGATCATGATCAGAATCGTATGTATTTCATATATACATTTAAATTTATAAGTATATATAACATAATTATATATACACATGTATATTTTTGTATGTATGGGTATACACACATATATATTGCCTAAAAAGTTTTTCATTGCATTCATAAGAGAAAAAACATGGTATATTAAATTATTAGAACAAAATCATCTATTTAGAGGTAGAATGACTTAAGAGATGGATATGAAAAAACGGCATTTGAAATGCTTTTTATAAACATGAATGATATGCAATTTATGCTTCTATGTGATGCTTATCTTTAAGAAATATTGGCATAGGAACCAATTTTGGTATTCAATGGACTTCCTTTAGTGAGATTATAGACTGCTCAGAGTTTCCTACAATTTATTTCAAAAAAGAATATAAATCAGTTAATATTTTCTATTCTAAGTTACTGGAAAAGGGTAAATTGTACAACCAATCATTTTATGTCTACTGTATATGTGTCAATTTGGTGAAGGTACTCTTAAGTAGTGCTCTGGCCTAGACATTAATTCCAGCAATATTCTGTAACCAGGCCAGAGAGTTCAATGTTAGGATTCAGTGATGTATGATATTGGCCTCAGTGGTGCTAGAACCACCAGTCACACATAGAGGTATTCAGGGGATATGCATTGTTGAGGAGCAAAGTGAAGGCCTTGAACATTCAAGGCATGTGCTCTGTTTACTGAGATATATCCCCAGCCCAATTGATATTTTATAAATGTTTTACTGTTTCTCTTATATTTTAACTTAAAATATCCAGATTTTGAGATCTAATCCTTCAAGTACAGCTTCATTAAAATTTCCTTGCCCAAAAACATACATAAATTATTTTCTTATATTGAGTGATATCTCCGACACTAGTAATGTTTTACTATTGTATATGACTGTCAGCTCAGGAGTCTCATTGGATAAAATGATATAAGGAATATCCAAGTAGATATTGAACTGAATATATGACAGGCTGGAGCAATAGCACAGTAGGTAGGGCGTTTGCCTTGCATGCGGCTGACCCAGGTTCGATACCTCTGTCCCTCTCAGAGAGCCCGGCAAGCTACGGAGAGTATATCGCCCACACAGCAGAGCCTGGCAAGCTACCCGTGGCATATTAGATATGCCAAAAACAGTGACAAGTCTCACATGGAGATGTTACTGGTGCCTGCTCGAGCAAATCGTTGAGCAACAGGATGACAGTGATACAGTGACAGTGATATGACATAACGGTTTTAGAAAATAAGAAATAAGGTATCCTTATTTTTTGAGCATACATATATGCACTCTGTTTAATACCTTAAACCATTATGTTCTCAATGTCAAACATATACCGTCTGACTTTTGAGTGTAATATTAGCCTTCTTCAATATTTATTTACTAGATCAATTCATTAACTCTAACTTGCAAATTTTATATTATATTTATATTATGTTTTCACTTATCTTCACAGAGTTATAAGAAAACTAGAAAAATGATTTTTCATTGTATCTAGTCTTCATAATACTCATTAGAGAGTAAAGTGTTTTTTATCCCATTCATAGAGGTTGCCCTACACATTTGGGGATTTGGTAGATATTTTGAGGAGGGCTTTACCTATCAGTGCTCCTGTGCTACTCCCAGTTTAGAGGTTGAGGATCATTCCATGGTGATGATAGGAGAAATAAGCAATATTGAGGACAATCTCAAGTCTCCCACATAAACTTTATGAACTAGCTCTACATGGATTGTTTTGGTATCAATATGAACTGAAGGTTATAAACATACTCGATGGGTACAAATCCATTATATTTAATATACAGTTGGATTAAAAACTGTCCCATCTTAGACCAGCAGTATCTTTGAATGGGTACCTACTTGCTATTACTATGACCACAGTTAATTTCCCATGACTTATTTGAGATTTATGTGTCATATTTCATATTCATAAAAAGAGAAATCATTTACTTCATCTTATTTTATATATAGCACACTTTTATAAGATGTTGTCATAGCATTTGTTGTTGTTCATTTTTTGTTCATTGCAAAAATCGATATAAATTTATAGTGACACAATATTAGTGATTAAAAACCAAGACTCATCTTAGTGTCAAGATTTGCTATTCACACCTTGCTGACCTTATGAATGTTATTCAACCTCCATCATATCTTGTTTTCTCTATCTTTAATACAGGAATTATGCTGACATCTAAATCACAGCGTGTCCTCTTCAGGAACCCAGCTTTCTCGCATGGTTGTCCTTCGTCTACTGTTCTGCCTATTCTATTCAGGATGACATGAGTGAACAGCTTGCAGACGACAGACAGCAGGCAGATTGGGCGATAGTTGCTGATGTTATGCTTGTCGCTTTTCTTGTACAACAGAATGGTCTTACTGGTTTTCCACTGGGACAGAACCTTGCATTCAGACAGGTAGCGTGTGAAGAGTTGGGCCAGTGTATTGATAAGTACTGGCGGCAGACTCTTCAGGTGTTCGGGTCTGACCTTGTCTGGACCAGGTGCTGTACGAATCTTAACCAACAAAATGGCATGTCGGATTTCAGAAGGGAGAACTTTGGGAATGACTATATCCATCCTGCAAAATTTGGTATGTGGGCAGGTGGACATGGCTGTCTAGGAATGTATACATAGAGTAATTACCAATAAGCTGGGGAAATTTGTTTTATTTTATTTGGGCACCATACCCAGTGGTGTTCAGAGCATACTACTTGATCTTACAAATCAGGATCACCACAAGAGGTGCTGGGGACCATATGTTGTGCCAGGGATTGATCTTGGGTTTGGCCACATGCCAGCAAGCACCCTAGCCTCTGTACAATCTATCCAGCCCCTAAACCAAGAAAATTATCATAATGTTTGAATTAGAAATCTAGAGGCAAATGAAATCTAGAGGCATATTTCCATGGGGGAGGAAAATGTGTGTATGTTCCGGACAATGTCAGATCCAAACACCTGAAGAATCTGCTGCTAGTGCTCATCAATACTGGCCCGACTCATCACATGCTACCTGTCTGAATGCAAGGTTCCGTCCCAGTGGAAAACCAGTAGGACCATTCTGTTGTACAAGAAGGGAGACATCCACGACTTCAACAACTATCGCCCAATCTGCCTGTTGTCTGTCGTCTACAAACTGTTCACTCGTGTCATCCTGAATAGAATAGGCAGAACACTAGACGAAGGACAACAATACCAGCAAGCCGGATTCTGAAGGGGATTTAGCACAATAGACAATATCCACACAGTGACCAAACTCATTGAAGTTTCACGAGAGTTCAAGATGCCGCTCTGTCTAACGTTCATTGACTTAAAGAAGGCCTTCGATTCTGTTGAGAATGAGGTGGTCATAAAAGCCCTGGCCAAACAGGGCGTTCAAGCTCAGTATATCAAAATCCTCCGAGAGCTGTATTGTGGATTCACTACCAGGATATCACCATTCTACAAGGAAGAGATCATTGATGTAAAGACAGGGCTGCGGCAGGGTGATACCGTTTCACCGAAACTCTTTAGTGCCGCCCTTGAGAACATCATGCGATGACTGGAATGGAAAGGAATGGGAGTGAAGATAGATAGTCAACAATTACACCACCTCCACTTCGCTGATGACATCGTTCTCATAACACCAAACATTAACCAAGCGGCACAAATGCTGGCCGACTTCGACCACGAGTGTGGAAAGGTCGGATTGCAGCTGAATCTCAACAAGACAATGTTCATGAAAAACGAACTGGTCCCTGAAGCTCCATTTTCTCTCAATGGAATGAACATCTCTGAATGCAGCAGCTATGTGTACTTGGGTCAAGAAATCAACATGAGGAACAACTTGGTGCCAGAACTGCACAGGAGAAAGAGAGCAGCGTGGAATGCATTCAAGAGTATCGAAGAAGTGGTTAAAAGAATGAAGAACCTTGGACTCCAGGCACATCTTTTCGATTCCACCGTTCTTCCTGCACTAACATATGCCTCAGAGATCTGGGCCCTACACAAACAGGATGAGAATGCTATTAGGGTATCCCAAAGAGGAATCAAAAGAACTATGCTAGGAATATCATGTCTCACTCAAGTGAGAGAAGGAATCCAGAGTTCTGACCTCCCTTGAAATCAGGGATGTTGTCTCATTTACCAAGGCATCAAAAATCAGATGGGCTGGTCATGTAATGCGATTCAGAGATGACTGCTGGACTAGAGCTGTTACCGACTGGATTCCACTGGACATCAGAAGACCTCGTGGCCACCCACCAACTAGATGGTCAGATTTCTTTGTCAAATCCCTGAATGAATGATTTGAGGCTCTTCCTTTTCCTGGAGCAAGCAGATATCATTGGGCTGCACTAGCTCGCTATAGGGACAAATGGAGATGTTACTGGCGCCAGCTCGAGCTAATCAAAGATCAATGAGACTACAAGTAATACAAGTGATAAATTCCTAGAGAGCATAGTTTAGTTTTGCCTAGTTTATAAGTTGAATAATCCTGCACCTATTCACTGTGTCTGATTTACTTAACATTATATTTTTGAGACTGATAGAATTTAATTAAATGGAATAACAGTTTCCTCATTTCTATTGCTATGTATATGTTCTACAGTTGAAGACATATAGGTGGTTTATGGGATAAACTTTTGATAAAATATTACATACACATTTTTATGAGTAGGCTTTAAAGATACTTTTAAAATCTCAATAATCCCAAAAAGAACATTGAAAGAGGCAGCGGTAAGTACTATATGCTTGATTTCAGGTAAGAACAAAAATGAGAAAAATAATTCAAACAATGCTACTAAAACCTCACAATTTGACCAAAGCATTGAATAAGAGTCAGAAATAAATATTTCTCTAATGTTATTGCTAATGGTATTTGCAAAGGTCTTACAAATAGCCTCTCTTCCTTGCCCTTAAATTCATAAGAAATTGAAAAAATGAGAGTAAAGCAAAAGTGGAGTTCAAATGTATATTTATTCCTAATAAAGCTAATGTTAAAGTAACTGGTTTTTAAATATTAGGAAATAAGCTTCTTAATACTGAACCTTCGAATTAGGAGTAACTATTCAGTCTAACACAGACAATAACTATAGACCATCTCCTCAGATGGTGACTAGCTTTTGTAAAATATTTGGTGTGGATGGAGCAAAACTGAATGTCTAAAATTTCACTTACTGTACTGGAAGCCACTCAGCTCAGGGTCTCACACAAGAAAGATTTTTTATTTTTTTATCAATAAATCACATCACAAGCCCCAATTTTTCTGAGTTTTGAGGGAGACAAACAATAAAGACAGGTGTACAGAAGGTATAAAGTGTTTTTTTTTCTTAAGTTCTCATCCAACTCATTGATGAAATACACTATTCCCTCTCCTTTCCTAAGCAATGGGAACAATGATAAAACAGGCAAAGAAACGGCAAAAGGGCAAAAGACATCTCTTGATGTCCCTCAGAAAGAAGAAGGATAAGAAGGAAATTTCTCCTCAAACTGCTATTCCATAGGAACATTAGAACTTTTTATATTAGTGTGAAAAAATATGAGTGGTAACTGGAAAAATAATTCATAACTGTTTTTCTAATCAGTTATCTCGGAGCTTCATCTTTCGATTCTCTCTTTTAGGGGTTTCTCCTACAGGTTTCTCAGGTGAATAAGAGACACTTAGCCAACTTAGACTGGTAGTTCTTCACACAGTCTTGTACATACCTGAATACTCTGATAGGATAATTTATTGCAAACTAACCCTCATAGCTCTGCTTTGACTCATGTTTTTTGTTCAATTTAATGTATTCCTCTTAAGTTAAAGATGGATAAATCCTACTTGTCCTTCTATTTTAACCCCAATGGCAACTTCTTCTAAGATGTACTATAATCACAGAAGGGGAGATCTTAGAAAATATTCAGTGTCATTTTGTTAAACACTGTTCTAATGTCTAAAGTTTTTTTTTTCTGATCGTACTGAACAATGAATAATCCTATTTCATACCAAAATAATTTCCTTTCTCTTAGAAAATCTATTTCTCTCATGAATGGTTGAATGGTTTAGAAATTACATTATTTCTTACTTTGAGATTAACAATGTGTCTTAATGTTTAGTTTTTGGATGCCTTCACCCCCAAAATTGTACTGAAATTTTATACTCAATGTGACAGTATTACCAGGTGAGGAGTCTTCTACAGAAATTTGGTCTTGAAGGTGCAGCCTACAAAATGGTTTTAGTGTTCTTGTGAGCCACACAGAGTACCCTGCCCTCTTCTACTGTGAGGGGATAAAACAAGAAGTCTATAAGTTGTGAAAGGCATCCCATGGTGACACCATGCCACCCATGGTAGCACCCTGATTTAAGATCCTACAACCTTCCATACACGTGAGAAATAAAGTTCCATTATTTCCAAGTTACATGGACTTGTTGTATTTTGTGATGGTAGCAGGAATGAATGGAGACAGTATGATTTACTTTAACTTATGCATAATAGTTCTAATTATCTTTCTAGTCACACAGAACAAATTCATTGCAACTTTCAAATTATGTTTCCTCAAATATTTTAACTATAATTACTAAGACTCCCTTTATATGAATATCCCAATTCTTCTAATTTTGTATCATATGGCTTTTTAGATTTTATAGTTTTAATGCTTTTTATTCAAATATGCTGCTTTAGTTCTAAAGTGATACCTTAAACTAAGATGTAGACACTCTTATTCTGAGTTGACAAGCACAAATAATTATTTTGTATTCCCAGAAAACTCTCTTGTGTCTTTAGTAATAATTATTAATATCTGGATGGTCTCTTTTTGAGTTAAAATAGTCTTCATACAAGGGCCATAGAGATTGTCAAATAGGCTAAGCAAATGCTTTGCTTGCAGGAGGCCCATCATCAATACTCCATGGTCCTTCAATCATTAGCTAGAGTACCCCTGAACAGTTCTGGTCATGGCTAAAAGAATTCAAAAAATCATTATATAAAATACAAGCCTTTTAAAATTTTGTATCGTCTAAAATATGCATGCATAAAAATGATTTAAAAATATCAGAACACATGTATCTGCTAAACTATACAACATTCACCAAAGATGTAAATGTCTTGAATCCTGAAACCTAGAAATTGTTATCTTATATTGAAAACAAAAACTAGACATGAGTGATTAAATGAAACATTTTGAAACCAGGAGATTATTTTGAATTACGTAGGCAGTTCCAGTGTAATGACAAAAGAGAGCCAGTATAAAAATGGAAGCAGAGGGGCTGTAGGAACAATACAGTGGGTAAGGTTCTTGCTTTGCATGTGTGACTGAGGTTTGAGCTTTGGCACTTCTTATGGTTCTCTAAGCCTCACCAAGTAGTGGTCCCTGAGTCTAAGAGCCAGGAGTCAATTCTGAATACCACTGGTTATAGCTTAAAAGCAATGGAAGCAGAATCCAAAGTTTTCCTGGGCTATAATATAAGGAATATAAACAACTTTTAGAAAGCAGAAAAGACAAGAATGATTTATCTTGAGAAGAAATAAGAGCTTCTGACTTATTTTGGACTATATCACTGTATCACTGTCATCTCATTACTCATTGATTTGCTGGAGGGGGCACCAGTAATGTCTTCACGTGGGACTTGTTAGTGTTTTTGGCATATCAGATATGCCACGGGTAGCTTGCCAGGCTCTGCCATGCGGGTGAGATACTCTCGGTAGCTTGCCGGGCTCTCTGAGAGGGGCAAAAGAATCGAACCCAGGTTGGCCGCATGCAAGACGAATGATCTAGCCACTGTGCTATCACTCCAGCTACAGACATAGTATACTGTAAAATAAATCTGAATTAAGTCAAAACACTGTGGTAACTTGTTACAACAAAGAAAATACCTTATTTATATCTACCAAGTAGATTATAGTTTGAAAACAGATAGTCCTGTTGTAGGATAATAAAGCATTAATTAATTAAAACGACCTCCAGAGCCCACACATGATATTTGTGTAATTTTGCTTATGTGGCAATTAACTGAAAACCAGAATTTTAAATATGAAAAATTATTTAAGTTATGCCCTTAGGTCATATTTTGCTTTCTTTTCTTAGAGGACCATATTATTGAGAATATTTTCATTTTATGTTAAGAAGTACAGCAAGTAATACCTAAACTCAAGGGTTCACGTTATTATCTGTTAATTGGAAAATAATTGCAACCAAACTGAAACTAAAATAACTAAGGTTTTATTTTTAAAATAACTACTGCAATAGATTACTGAATTCCAGCAACCTTTTCACTAATTACTTTCTCTGGAGACAGTCATAAAGCAGGGTATGGTATTCTTTAAACTCATCTAGGTGCTCCTGGAATAATAGTTCCCATTTGTAGTTGGAGTGCTTCAGTCAGTGCACTATTGGTCATAGCTGACAGAGGATATAAAATCTAACAGCTTTCTACAAGAAACTGAAAGGCAAGAGAAAATGTTATCCACTAGTGTTCTGATACAGAGTTGAAGTCTATAAAATTTTTAATTTGCTTACATCCACGTTTCGGTTACAACAGAAAATAATTGATTTAATTTTCCATTTTATAATTAGCATTTTTGCCAAGTTATTCAACCAGCTTCTTGTCATATTATCATATATGAGAATAAACATAAAAGGCTGTATTGTACTGCATGGAATCAATTACCAAGTGTGTAATCTATAAACAGTGAAAGACAAGAATTTACCAGGAATTAATAATGCATGTCTTTATACCTGCTGATGTATTAACATGATGGAATTAAGATCTGGATTTTTATTATATATTAAACAGAAAGATAAAGTGAAAAAACTATCTGGAGAATCCAAAACTTGTCAAAGTTCCGGCCACAGCTTTGATGTTTATACAAAATTACGTTGACACATAAGTTAAATCATATTCTAAGTTGTTGAAGGAATTGGTTTAGTCAGAATGTACTACTTAAATGAAAAAAATTCTACTAGTTATTATAGCGTAGAATTCATATTCAAAAACATGCACCACAAAGTAATATTTAGCCAAATAATGGACTAAGTTTTAGATAAATAAAATTACGTAACCTTGTTTGAAATGCTCAAAATTTGTAATTTTTGAAAGTTTTAAAGACATGTGGATTTAGCTATTTTCAATCAGGAAAATAATTTAACCCTGAGGTTATTTAATTGTTTATAATATCACACTGTCGCACTGTTGTTTATCCATTTGCTCGAGAGGGCACCAGTAACATCTCCATTGTGAGACTTGTTACTGTTTTTGGCATATCGAATACACCACGGGTAGCTTGCCAGGCTCTGCCATGCAGACGGGATACTCTCAGTAGCTTTCTGGGCTCTCCGAGAGGGGCGGAGGAATTGAACCTGGTCAGCCTCGTGCAAGAATGCCCTACCACTGTGCTCAGCCCCCATATCTTGATACAACAGGATATCATAAGAACATGGGTTTTATTTATTTTTGTTCCATTCCCCACTTGTGTGGCTATACTGATCTTTATTTTGGTGCTGAATAAATTAGTTTTAACATACAGAAAATGCAATAAATTTAGCTTTTTATACCAGATATATAACTTTAATTTACTTTATTATTCGTGATGTTCCCTCAGAGCTATTAAATATGAGAAATACACTTGTCACCATGCCATTTTTTTACATTGCATTGAATGTGAATATAAATGTGAACGTCCTTAAATGTAATAGTTAAAATAAAACCACATAAGGGACCAGATCTCTAGTACAGCAGTTAGTGAACTTTCTTTGTGTGCGGCTGATAAGGGTTTGATCCTTGGCATTCCTCATGGTCCCTGAACCTACCAGAAGCCCATCCCTAAGCACAGAGCCAAATGTGTCTGAGAAAAAATCCAAAAATGCTATATTTTGGCCCTAAACTTTAGACATTTGACATAACAAAAATTTATTCTGTTGTAAAAATATAACAAGTATGTGAATATGTATTTGTATGTGCATTCTTGTAGACATATTATTTTCTCATGTACTTATATTAATATACTTTCTACAGCGGTAGGGCATTCGCTTTTCATGTGGCCGACCCGTGTTCTATTCTTCCACTCCTCTCAGAGACCCCGGCAAGCTACAGAGAGTATCGCACCTGCATCACAGAGCCTGGCAAGCTACCTGTGGTGTATGGATGTGCCAAAAACAGTAACAAATAAGTCTCATAATGAGAGACGTTACTGGTGCCCCCTCTAACAAATAGATGAGCAACAGGATGACGGTGACAGTGACCACGAGACATGTGTATGCACAGTTTTTTTCCTTGGCATACTTTCTTTGCTTTTTTCCCTTTGTTTCATCGCTTTTTCCTCACTGGGCTAATTTGAGGTCATCTCGACTATGTTTGAGGGGAAGATAACACTGCCTAAGCGTGCATTGCTTTTACACAGCCTGTATTTTCAGCTAAGAAGGCGTATCGTTACATTATTGCTCAGAGTTTCATTAGTTTATAGTCTTATTACCCAGATTCCAGTAGTCACTGGCCTTTCCAATCCTACAAGATCCACGTTTTCTCAACTCATTAATATCGTTGTTCTCAGAAAAGCAGGAAGTTTTTACTTCAGCTTATCCCTTCTGTTAAACATATTTCTAAAATTAGAAAACTGAAACCACACACAACATGTCTTAATTTCCAACCAAGTTCCCTAGAACTACAAGGTTAGTAATGATAGTTTCAGCCAACTAAATGTTTTACACTACCTAGTTGGGTCTTCCTTTAACTAACTCACAACAGAGTCTTTATTACTTGAATTTATAAATCTAATTTATCCAAGGCAGTAGTACAAAAGATAAATACAAAATTTCAGTGAAAGCCCACGATGTTTTTTATCGCTCCCAAGAAGAATAATCAGCTAAAGGGAAGGTGAGAAGCGCTTCATTCAGAAACCTTATTTCTTTTCTAATGTGTGGCTACCAAATTCATGGTCACCCCGTGTTTTCAAAATATGGGTGGGAGAGATCAAAGAAGATAGGATCCTGAAGATGATCAAAAATAAGCATGGAGGCCATCTTGATGCCACAATCCACAGAGAAGCGGCAGGCATTCTGGTGAGCAACACGGCCCGGACAATGCTCCGGACCCGAATCGGGGTCAGCAACACCGGGGGGCTGGAAGGAGGAGGTGCCGCCAGTACACCTTCTCCAGATGGAACCCTGGTGACACTGAGCAGCAACTAACACGGCTCCAGGATTCGGGACTGGGACACGTCCGAGCCGTGCGGCCGCTAATGCAGCTGCGCGACCTTTTCTAAAAGCTGAAAACATACAATCTTTTAATGAAAACTAATTATCAATTGCCTCCTTATTAGGGTTATCTTGTTTGGGGATATAACTCCCACAACAATAGTGAGTTTTGTGTTGAAATATGGAATGTAATCAAGGTGAAGAGAAAATAAATTGAAATTCATCAGTTATACAGTTGGGGAGGGGGGCGGGGAGTATACCCGGGATTTTGGTGGTGGAATATGGGCACTGGTGAAGGGATGGTGTTTGAATACAGTATAACTGAGACATAAACCTGAGAACTCTGTAACTTTCCACATGGTGATAAAATTTTTTAAAAAAATAAAAATTAAAAAAAATAAGCATGGAAATTTTTATATGAAATATTCCCAGGGTAAGAGATCATTTAAGCATATGCTGCAAAGTAAGCTGGAGAATAATATCTAAATGTATGACAGAAAGAAAATGGAATTTGGATAGATGATTGTGTGTATGTGTGCATTTGCATGTTTACAACATACATTTTTTCAAATGCTTAGGTTATTTAAAGTCTGACGAGATGAGGCATTTTGTTAAGTTTTGATAGTATGGTGCTAATTCTAATAATTTCTTTGTATGGATGGATCATAGTCATTATCCAAGTAAAGAATGAACTGTTAAATGATTTTAAGTGATACAATTTCAGTTCTAAATTCTAACCTGCCAAAGGAGTTTTACTCTGAAATAGTTATTAGTATTATACTAGGAATTAAATTCATGCCTGTCCATAATAGCAAAGCAGAAAGAAAGCATCTGTGCCCGTGCTCTTGATTCTATTATTGGTGGGCCAAGTGTACTGCAGGGGATCGGGAACGTTAAAGAAGAATTATCCAGGTTCTGACTCTTGTCTTATGTCCCAAAATAATTTCTGGAGAAGACAGAGAGTGAAATAGAGAAGCAGTGTTATTTAGAAAAAATAAGAAAGGAGAAACAAGAGAGAATCCTAGGGAATAGAAGAAAGATTTTACCTTCTCTAAATGGTATGAGGGCAAACCCAGGAAAGAGTATTCTGAGCTGCAATGGGAAGATGATGATGATGATGATGATGATGATGATGATGATGATGATGATGATGATGATGATGTGTGTGTATGTGCGTTGAGCTATAGGTTGGTTCTAGGGAGTTGTCAAAGATAAGGACTTTAGTTGGGGGATTTTGTTGTTCCCCTCTATCTTATTAGAACACCATTCTTGGACATCAATGATTAATGTAGTGGGTTCAGTTTTCATCACTAGCTGGAAGAATGATAACTCCTCTTTAAAGCATGTTTTTGTCTCCTCAAACATCTTTAGTCATTTTATGGCTTTTTGTCTCTCCAGAAAATTACTGCCAAGTGTCTCCCTACTTGATTTCTATCACAGCATTATCTGTATTAATTTTATCTAAAATTTCTTTTTAAAATATTCAAGAGTACTAGCTAATTTTGGCAAGACTACCTTAACATCAATGGCTTTAACATTTTAAATATCAACAGAAAGCTCATTTTCCAATGTTTATTTAAGCTTCAATGTCACTATGTAGTTATCCAGTTCCAATTCATCCTGAAATCTCTTTCATAACACTTTTATTGAAAGATTTCTATTTTGGGGTCTCAGAGATTTATTTTCAGGATATACTGGCTTGGAAAGATGTTTCTTTTATTATGAAGGGAATATACTTTGGTAAAATAAAATCTAAAAAAAAAATAATCCTAGAGTATAGATTGTATACTGTAAGGTTCAAGCAACTGATTACATATACTTGTTCATATAGTTGAAAAGATAGTCCTAGGACAGTGGGTAGGGGGTTTGTTTTGCATACACTGATAAGGTATCCCTAGAATTCTTCATGGTTCACTGAGCACCACCAGAAGTGTCCCCTGAGTGCACAACCTGGAGTAAGTCTTGAGCACTGCTGGGTGTAGTGCCAAAATTAAAAAAAAATTAAATATAATATAATATAATCCTGTTTTTTAATACATGTTTAGAACTATTTGATGGCATTATATAATACATTTCTCTGGCAGGGTAAGTTCATATAGGGTAAAATAAGAAAGATCTTATACTTTAAAAAATCAAATCTACAATATACATCAGAAATTAAAGTTTTATATTGGAGGAACATTTGATAATTTAAGATACTTTTTTTGTACTGTCAGCACCTACAAAATGTTTTAAAATTAGTGAAAAAAAGTTTCCAAATATTAACCAATAACTAGTGTAGAACTATGATTCATGAGAGAGAGAGCACATAAGAGGAAGCTTAAAAAATATCAACTTATTACAGGAAGACATTTTCTTTTCTTGACTTTTAGTATAAACTAATCTACTCCTATATGGGTCTTTGAGTCATTGTATGTAAAATTAGCATAAAAAATTTAATATGTTTATAAAGTTATATTTATTTGATAGCTTTAATATGGAAGTCTTGGATTCTCGAGTATTCAATGAACAGGTCACACACTGATTATTGCTGGTTCACATGTGCATAGTCCCTGTCTACATTGGTCTCTGCTAGGATATGTCACTCAATGTCTTGGTGCTCTCCATGGTCTGCTAGTCTGTTTTGGGTGCTCTGTGGTCCTCCTCTCCTTGCTGCCGCCTGCCACTCCTGGTCCCTGTAGGTTTACTATGTTTTTAGGCTTTCTGTCCTGCAAGAGTGAGGAGTCAAAGAGGAAATTATATGAACCCTGGACCCCTTTTAAGTGCATGCATTTCCACCCCCTGGACATTCTGTTATCTTTCTGACTGGCTACGCTGTGTAGTGAGATTTCAATTGATCAGTTGAAAATGATCAATTGTAACTAGAATACCTTACCCCACATCCCTCTGCTCTATTTCTCAGTAATTTGACCAATAAAAATTCAGAGCCTGCAAGTTTTTTTTTTCTTTTTGGGTCACACTTGGCAATGTACAGGGGTTACTCCTGGATCATGCACTCAGGAATCACTCCTGGTGGTGCTTGGGGGACCATATGGGATGCTGGGACTTGAACCCGGGTTGGCCACGTGCAAGACAATAGCTCTACCCACTGTACTATTTCTCTAGCCCCAAGTCTCTTGATGAGGTGAAAAGAGAGATCAGAGTGTAGGGATCTAAGATACTTTAAGAGTAGAGTATCAGAAACAAATGCAGAATACTCAGGAAAAAAATCTCCAAAAATTCTTTGACATATCCTAAGTCTTTCACTAAATATTCCTCATCTATTAATAGGATGAAGATCCATGATGCCAAGAACAGAAGAATGACCAGTAGTTTTTAAACTGAATATTTGTTTATGTTTTTCAAAAGAGAAAAAAAAATCAGATTTTTCCTGGAGAAGAAATATTCTGAATGAGTTAGATATCAGTAAAAAGCCAAGATACCAGAGTTGCAAGTAAAAGTAGCCCTAAATTAAGGATTATTTTGATGTATCTAAGAAGCTAATCTACAAGTTAATTACCTTGAGAAAAAGACTTGGGACATTCTTTAAAAGAGACATAAAATACGGTAGTGGATAAATATAATCCTAGACATGACTGAAAAATAACAGGAACTTTAGAGGGTAATATTGAAATTTATGAAAATTTGTATTGATTTATTCATTGAAAGCACTTCATGCAATCCTCTTCCTCATTTCATTTTTAATTGGCTCTTATAAATTTAGCATTCTGTAAGTTATAATAAAATTAATCAGATTTATTTACTTAAGGCATAAACAATAATGAAATCTAAAATAAGACTTTATTCACCTACAATTTCCATGAGATAATTTTTAAAAATAATTTTTTGATCAGTAAATTTGATTCTATAATTTGGTTTAAGTTTAAATCAGCAGGTGGAATCAAAATACATATATTTTAAAGAATATTTTTAAGTAATCCTGAGACCACTCAAATATGTATCCCATGAAAGATAAATGTTACTACTATTTCTGAGGTTCTTGCAGAATACTTGGATACAATTTCTTACCAAACACATTAACAAATCATTTTTCAGAATTTTTAATTTTTTTAATATATTTATTTTTTAATTAGTGAATCACCTTGAGAGTACAGTTACAGATTTACCCATTTTCATGCTTGTTTTTCCCTCATACAATGTTCGAGAACCTATCCCTCCACCACTGCCCATTCTTCACCACCAATAAACCCAGTATCTCTCCCGCCCCCCAATCCCATCTCACCCCACCCACCCTTTTGTTCTCTCTCTCCATTTGGGTGTTGTGGTTTGCAATAGGGGTATTGAGTGGCCATCCTGTTCAGTCTCTAGTCTACTTTCAGCACACATCTCCCTTCCCACGCGTGGTCTCCAACCACATTTTACTTGGTGTTCCCTTCTCTATCTGACCTGCCTTTTTCCCCAGCATGTGAGGCCAGCTTCCAAGCCATGGAGCCAACCTCCTGGTACTTATTTCTACTATTCTTGGGTATTAGTCTCCCACTTTGTTATTTTATATTCCACAGATGAGTGCAATCTTTCTATGTCTGTCTCTCTCTTTCTCACTCATTTCACTTAGCATGATACTTTCCATGTTAATCCACTTATGTGCAAAGTTCATGACTTCATTTTTTTTCTAACAGCTGCATAGTATTCCATTGTATAGATGTAGCAAAGTTTCTTTAAACAGTCATCTGTTCTAGGGCACTCAGTTTTTTTCCAGATTCTGGCTATTGTAAACAGAGCTGCAATGAACATATAAGTGCAGATGTCATTTCAACTATACTATTTTGCTGCTCCGGGGTATATTCCCAGAAATGGTATTGCTGGGTCAAATAGGAGCTCAATTTCTAACTTTTTGAGAAGTGTCCATATTGTTTTCTAAAAGGGGTGAACCAGTCGGAATTCCTACCAGCAGTGTAGAAGGGTCCCTTTCTCCCCACATCCTCTCCAACAGCGGTTGCTTTTGTTCTTTTGGATGTGTTCCAGTCTCTGTGGTGTGAGATGGTATCTCATGGTTGTTTTGAATTTTCTTCCTCAAGTTACCTTTGCAAAACTAGTCTGTTGCAACTCTTCTTTTAGTACAAATAACGATAATCATAAATGTACTCCCCTGGTTCTCTTTATTGTCTAACTCAAAAATTGCCAAAGTCCAATAAAAACAAAACTAAAATTAATGACATGGAATTAAAAATAATAAGTTATGTTTCAAATACAAATGTACAAAGAAACCTTACTGCCTAGATGGGTAGACGACCATCCTTTGTTTATCCTGGGAGCCTCATTCATGAACACTAAGATTAGCACGGTCTTTCCATTGTTCATCGATTTGCTAGAGCGGGCATCAGTAATGTCTCCACTGTGAGACTTGTTCTTGCTGTTTTTTGCATATGAAATACGCCATGGGTATCTTGCCAGACTCTGCCCTATGGGTGGGATACTCTTGGTAGTTTGCTGGGCTTTCTTAGAGGAAAACATTAAGATGTATTAATTAAAAATGAATTGAGTTTGCTTCAGTTGACAAAAACAGGCCAAAGTAAGCAAATGCTGCAAACCTATGTGTACCTAGCAACTGATTCCTTATGTGACAACAATTTAAAATAACAAACATCATGGCCTCTCATTACCTGTATTAAAAACCATAATACCCATAAGTAGAGAGAGAGTAAGAGGGAAATTGTCTGCCATAGAGGCAGGGATGAGGGGAGGGGGCAGGGGATAGGATACTGGGACATTGGTGGTGGAAAATGTACACTGGTGGAGGGATAGGTCTTTGATAATTGTATGACTAAAAACCATGAAATCTTTACAACTGTAGCTCATGGTGATTCAATAAAAAATAAAAATAAATAAATTAAAACATAATATATGGGGTTGAAGCAAAGTATAAGTCTTGGATCTTATCAAACACATTGCCGGCTTTTAGAAATAAAACTTATTTGGAGGACTGAGGAGATTGTGATTGGACACAGCTATTTTAATTCCTTTACATGTTTTCTTTCTCAACACAGACAAGTATTTGAAATAGAAAACAAAAACATTGCTATTTGGTGCTTTACAGAGAAACTTTGCTGACTCCTCTTTTAGATTAGTCTAAAACTTTTGAGCACTTAATGTATACGATATTTTCCCCCCTGTGGCCCCTGAGAAGTTTATGGTCATTACTTAAAGAATGCAAATTATTCTGAGAAAAGAGGTACTAAGGCCCAGGAGACTGAGAAGTTTTCCGTTTTTTTTTTGTGTGTGTGTCTATTTTTGTCCTTTATCCTTCCTTAACTACAGAGACAACAGAAGCAATAACCTTACAATAAAGATCAAGCCATCTCCTCATCTGAAATATATGCTTACTCTCTTGTTGACACATTGGGGTTTTTTTGGCACAAGAGATCTGCCCCCATTTGGAGTTCAGTTAATTATTTGACTTTAAAGGTATGATGTCAGTGGGCCCCACTAGTGGCTCATGTGAAGTGGGGAGGAGAAAGATGGTCACTTTCTCCCAATTCGCCTCTGATACCTGGGACCCAGTGTCTCTTGGTTCTTGTCTTGGCTCGAAGAAAGGAATTTCAGGAGTAGAGGAGCAGTGAAATTAGAATTTTTATTTGGAGGTTTTGAAGGGAAGGATGGAGAGAAAGTGGGAGAGAGAGTGGAGAGTAACATGCTCAAGAGAGAACCTGGGCTTCTCCAAGGGCGAGGAGAGCCCCTACACATACCCCAGCATTCTCATGAAAGATGAAAGTTACACGTCTCAAGAAGGGAGATATGGGAACACATGTGCTCAGGCACTACAAATAGGTGCAAGCAGCACATGGATTCTGGAAGCATTTTTCGCCCTTCATTGTTCAAAGTGTCCTTTCAAGGGTTTCTCTAACTTGCCGCCATGTGGAGCTTCTACCTAAGTAAAAGTCCCTTGCTAGCAAGGTTGCCAAGGGGGTTGGGCATGGTGATGGTCTTCTTTGAAATCCCTTTCCTGGCCTTTTGTTTCTGCAGCTTCTGTTGGAAGGAGTTGGTCCAGCTTCCTCGGGGTCTGTTACAGACTGGCACCAGTTCTCCATGAGGTCAGGGCTATTACTTCTCAGGAAATTTATTGCCATTGACTTGGGAGGGGGTCTTCCCTATGTGCCTGCCTACATCATGCAGACAGCTTGTTGAAAACAGGCTTTTGTGACTAAAATAGTTGGATTGAAAAACCTTCAACATGGGTGAATGTAAGGATATAGGACCTGGGTTAGGCATGAGTTTGATCTTGCACAATTATAAATGTAAGTCTGATCAGAAAACGTATTTTTATAAATTTCCTCTAATAAAAGGTCTGAAGTTTTCAGTCATGTGAAAAAATCATCCTAATAAAACAATGTATCATTTAATGTAGTAAGGTATCATAAAATGATGTCCCTACTATCATATTTTAGGGCTGGAGTGATAGCACAGTGGGTAGGGCGTTTGCCTTGCACGAGGCCGACCTGGATTCAATTCCTCTGCCCCTCTCAGAGAGCCCGGCAATCTACCGAGAATATCCAGCCTGCACGCAGAGCCTGGCAAGTTACCCATCGTATATTCGATATGCCAAAGACAGTAACAAGTCTCACAATGGAGATGTTACTGGTGCCCGCTTGAGCAAATCGATGAGCAATGGGATGACAGTGATACAGAGCTACAGTGATCATTTCTTAAATTATTGATGTCTTAATTATGAATGTTTTAAAATAAATTTTAGTTGATGATTTTCCACTGTTAAAAATAAGTACTGTATTTTCCATTGCTAAAAATTACTACTGTAAATAGCTGAACATATTTACTTCAGTTATCTATTTCAGACAGATACATAGGGACCTAATAATAAGGTTTTCAAGAAACAATATACAAAGAAGGGACTTACTACCCCTGAAGTTACCCAAAGGCATGAATACCACACCATTTTGAGATGTAAATTGCTGAACATTTTGGGGTTAAAGAAACTGTGGCAAAGCCCAGAATAAGGTGAAGAAAAAGACAGGTTAAATCAAAAGGTTGGGATAAGAATATAAAAAATACAAACAAAAGCCTACAGCTATTTCACTGTGACAACACACAGATTAACTTTTATGTATTCAGAATATTCCAGGACCAGATAATTTAGAAGAATTGCATATAATTTTTTCCCCAAAGTCATTATTTGCTTTTTCCACTTTAAACAGCTGAATTCTCTCTTGAACAGATATTTCTCTCTCTCTTTTTCTCACCCCTCTACCTCCTCTAAGTAAATATCTTTAATGAAACTGCTTAACTGCACTGTTTCATAGTTAATACTCACCCCTACTTTCTCCTGAAATATTTTCTTTGAGGAAAGGCAGAATACCTGGATTGCCTATGCAGAGTAAGAACTGGCTTCTTTTGTGGGACAAATTCTTGTGTAACACAGACCAAGTGAACTTCAGAAGCAGTTTGGGACAGTATATCAACACCAGGGTGATGGGATACTAATGTCCTCTTAGCTAGTGTTTGTTGCCACTTTACCAGTCCTATTCCAGTCAGCTTTCCTGTGCCATCAGGACCCCACCCATGGCAGGGCTGATGTGCGTGGAGAGGACAAGAAACACTGGTTTCCCAAGGCTGCTTCCCTTTGATGTCTGTGGACCCCACTGGTGACTTATTTGAGGCAGGGAGGAGAGAGACTCACTTTCTCTGCTTCCACCTCTGCCACCCTAGGACCCACTGGCAAGACAAGGACTGATAAAGTTTGAGATGAGCCCCTGCTTAGCATGGGCCAGAGTCCTGCCTGCTGTCAATCTACATATGATGTCCGCTTGGTCTTCTAGGTATGGGAGCTGATCCCCACCACCCAATTTCTGGGGGAGCCACAGACTCGGGGTGGAGCAAGGATTTTTCTCTTTGCAGTAAAGGAGAAGCTAGTCCCAGGACTTACCCAGGGTCTGAGCGTCCTTGTATCGCCCTACAGAAAAGAATTTCATGAGTAGACAAGCAGTGAAGTAA
Source organism: Sorex araneus (assembly GCF_027595985.1). Taxonomy (NCBI): domain Eukaryota; kingdom Metazoa; phylum Chordata; class Mammalia; order Eulipotyphla; family Soricidae; genus Sorex; species Sorex araneus. Next base: position 52,572,553 of record NC_073304.1, read on the forward strand.
AATAGATTTTGTTTGGAGGTTTAAAAGGAGAGGAGAGAGAGAAAATGGGAGAGAGAGAGTAACCACTCAAGAGAGAGCTTGAGCTTTCCCAAAGATAGAGAAGCTTTGAACGGCCTCAAAGGTGGTTTTATGCATGCATATTCTTGGGATTGCTTTGGTTTGGAGGTTTCTGCTGGAGGTGGGGGTTTGATCAGATATTGTCACAAAGGGACAGCTTTGAAGTTTCTGGTGAATCTCATTCAAGTTCTTATCTCTTCTGAAGTGTGTCGGCTCTGTTTGTCAAGCCTTCTCTGGGTCTGTTACTAGCACCAGGTGAACTAGGGGAAGCCTCTGTTGTTCCTGATTGAGCAATGTTGGCTTTTCCAACTTCAGGACTATCAGATATTATTACTTCCTAGGAATTTATTGCCATTGTCTTGGGAAGGAGCTTTCCCTATCTGTCTGCCTGCCTACATCACCTTGGTCCCTCACTTCATCCAAGTCACCCACAAAAATGCTACTAATTTGTCTTCTGAGTTGATGGGTACATCTTAGCAAATGATATTTATCTTTATAGATTGTATACATTACTCAATATGAATGATTTTATTGGTTATTAGTTTCTTAGCATTAACATTTCTAACACTAATATGAAGAATTCTCTAAGGGGAGAGGGAGATAGTACAGTAGAGATGTTGCCTTGCACAAGACTGACCCAGGTTCAATCCCTGTCCCCCAGGTGCTCCCCCAGGCCCTTCCAGGTGGAGTGATCACTGAGGGAAGAGCCAAGAGTAAGCCCTGACCACCACGCATGTGGCCCAAATACACACACACACATACACACACACATACACGGGTCCTCCAAAAAATATGCTATATTTTGCTATATTTTCTTATATATTTAAATATTTAATTATTTATAAATGACATTTTGACATTTAGCTAGTTTAATATTGCTAGTAAGTTTACTTTTATGAATACAGAAATAGGAATGATTGTTCCCAAATATTCGTTGCTTCTGAAATAGCTCTCTATATCTATCTTCTTTCGTGTCTCTTGATCTATGTATTAGGATTAGTGGCCATATTTAGGTATATTTTTAGATCATTATTAATTTAATACTATATTTCAAAGACCTAGATCAGAGATCTGAGAGGCAGTACCATAGGTAGGGCACTTGCCTTGCATGTGGCTGACTCAGGTTCAATTGCTGGCATCCCATATGGCTCCCTGAGCCTGCCAGGAGTGATCCCTGAGCACAGAGCTTGAAGTAAGTCCTGATCACTGCCAGGCATGGCAGAAAATAAACAAGAAATACTCCACCCCCAAAAGTGCATTACCTGAAAAATTACGTTGAGAATTTCATACAAAGTTCGCCAATACCAGAAGGTCACAGACCATTGAAATATTGATAAATTTCCACACAGTAAATGTAATTCGAATACATATGCACTCCCCTAGATGCTAGAAAAGATACTAGAATCATCTCTTGCTCTAAAATTGGATTTCATATTAATTCAAGTATCACTTATCACTCTCCAGATGAAGTCAGGTAATTTTAGCAGTATGTAATGACAATTGCTTGAACTCATATATACTTTACTTGAAGGGGCTATTTTCAAAAGCTTTATTAACACATTTTTCTTAACATTTTCAAGTATGATAGGTCAAAATCTAATTTAAAAAATAACACTCCACTCAAAATTTCTAGGTGGAATATTTTTAAGCCTGAATAATGGTATATTTTCTAAGGAACATAATAATCAGGAGAGAGGAACTTGAAAGTTTTTGCAGTAAGATTTTGTTTTCACCATTTGTTATTGATTACAAGACTATTTTCAGTTTCCAAGACTGTTTTCAGTTCTACAGGAGTATAAAAACATCACCAAAGGTGATTTTGGGAAAGACTATTTTATTGTTGTTGTTTCCCATTTCTTTACTATTAATTTTACTATTTATTCATTAGACATCCAAGCAGGCTTGAAGATCTCAGCCCCGTGTCCCGCACACCTGGGTTCCTCTGCTGGTTCCTTCATGCATGAGATGATTTATATAATGATAATATTGCAGGTATGTGAGTTGTGATCTTTCTGGTTGTTAAATAGAGGGTATAAATGGGGAATCACCAGGGGGGGACCCATCCTGCTCTCTAGGTTTGTTCTCAGATCAAGTAAAGGACAGTGCATACATGAAAGTTAAAAGAATGCTTCCTTTGAACACAGCCATACCACATAAAGACATCATGTGGCCTCTTCTGTCCAGATCCCCCATTTTCTAGTAGCTAAGCAGTCACACCCAGAAACTTTCCCTGGCTTTGTGTGATCCCATCAACAGCCAACATTCAGAGACTATAAAACCTAGCCCAGTTCTCCTTGGAGAAACTGGCAAGTTACTGAGAGTTTCCTGCCCGCATGGGAGAGCCTGGCAAGTTCCCCATGGCATATTCCATATGCCAAAACTAGTAGCAATGATGGATCTCATTCCCCTGACCCTGAAAGATACTCCAATGTGGCACCTTTGGGAAGTATGAGTAAAGAGAGGCTTCTAAAATCTCAGGGCTGAAACAAATGGAGACATTACTGAGACGGCTCGAGAAAATCGACGATTAACAGGATGATGATGATGATTCCTAGTCATACAAATAGTTTTTATTGTCTTTACCCCTTTGAAAGTACCTTATTAACACATAATATCAATGAGATCTGTTATCCAATGAAACGTATGTAATTAAATATGTAGAATAAAACCATAATGGCAATGTAAACAAAAGTGCTAAAAAAAAAACCAAAAAACATGGCTAGGTTATAACTCAGAGATAGAGCACTTGCCTTGCATGTATAAGGCCATATGCTTGATTTTGGAACCACACACACATTAAAAAATTAAATAAAAGGCCAAATAAGGTGATGAAGGTAATATTGTAGAAGAAATATCTACACAGGCCTGTTAAAGCTTCATACTGTAACACTGTAGCACTGTTGTCCCATTGTTCATTCATTTGCTGACACCAGTAATGTCTCTATTGTGAGACTTGTTACTGCTTTTTGGCATCGAATAGGCCACAGGTAGCTTGTCAGGCTCTGCTGTGCAGGCGAGATACTCTCTGTACCTTGCCAGGCTCTCCAAGAGGGAGGGAGGGAGGAATAAAACCCAGGTAGGCTGCATGTGAGGCAAATGCCCTATCTGCTGTGCTATCGCTCCAGTCCTTAAAGCTTCATCACTGTATCATTGTCATCCCCTTGTTCATTGATTTGCTCAAGCAGGCACCAGTAACATCTCCATTGTGAGACTTGTTATTGTTTTTGGCATATTGAATATGCCACGGGTAGCTTGCCAGGTTCTGTGGTGCAGGAGAGATACTCTCAGTAGCTTGCCAGGCTCTCTGGAGGGATGGAGAAATAGAACCTAGGTCAGCTGCATGCAAGGCAAACACTCTACCCGCTGTACTGTATCACTGTCATCCTGTTGTTCATCCATATACTGGGGAGGGCACCAGCAACGTCTCCATTCGTCCTAGCCCTGAGATTCTAGCAGACTTCCCCTACCCGTCCCTCCCAAAAATTGGAGACTCCTTCAGGGTCAGGGGAATTAGACCTGTCATTATTACTGTATCTAGCATATCAAATATGCCAAGGGAAACTTGCCAGGTTCCTCCGTATATATAAATAATATACATATATACACAAAGGGAATGCTACTATGATACAAAAAAAAAGATAAATATTAGCATTTTGAAACAACAAAGTGGGAGACATGTAAAATAAGGAGAATGAAAAATACCAGATATTCCATCAGATCATGGGTATGTGGTATATAAGGAAAGAAATGGAATAGGCACTATCTAATAAAAACAAACCTGTATATTCTAAGAACAGGTCAGAGAAATGAATGAAAAGGGTTTTATGATAAAGGGATATTAACATTTGGTGGTTGATGGTGTGTGAACCCCTACAACATCTAAGTATTTACATTATTGCACATCGATATTATTTCAATGATATTTTTATATTATGGGGCTGGAGTGATAATACAGTGGGAAAGGTATTTAACTTACCAGGTTCAAAAAGTTAAAAATATAAAGAAAATGACTAGTTCATTTTGGAACTCTGTGATATTGTGCATCTATTTTTTTCAACATCTTACTGTTTTACATATGTAAAATGTGATGATCAATTTAGCTAGGAAAAATAGCAATGTAATTCAGCTGCTTAGCTTCAGAACTGAAATGCCAATGAAATTTAAATGTTTAGTGAGGGTTCTAGATTGATTCTTAGGAACAGTAATGCCAATTTATTTAATTACTTTATTAAACATTTATTCATTTGAAATATAATTTTAGCTTTATATGTACAACTATTTTAGATAATACAAAGTTTTATAGAAAAACTTCTAGACAAAGAGTTTCACTCATTATTTAGTTGAATTACTATAACAGTTTCATATGTTGTATACTTTTAATATGAAATTATTTTGGTTGACTTAAAAAAACATAAATTTCATGTAAATCTAAATTTCAAAGTCTACAGTTAATAGAAGCACTGTTCTTGAAATGCCCACTGAAATTTTTCACAATATGTTTGCAAAAAACAGTTAATTTTTCTAGTAACCAATGTTTACCAAAATACCAATTAAGTACCAATAATTATATCACTGAGGCCTTGCATTTTAATTATATATTGGTAAAATGGTTCACAAAAGATTATTATTATTATTATTATTATTATTATTATTATTGTTTTATTGACTCTTCATGAGAAAAGTTACAAAGCTTTCAGGTTTAATTCTCACTCATACAATGATCAAACCCCCATCCCTTCACCAGTGCACATGTTCCACCACCAAGAACCCCAGTATACCTCCCATCCATCCACACCCCTGCCTGTGTGGCTGATGATTTTCACTTTATTCTCTGTTTACTTTGATTACATTCAATATTTCAACAGAAAACTCATTATGATTATTTGAAATTTCCCCCCAACAATCAGACCTGCCGAAAAGGCATCATTTAATAATTTGTTTTCCACTGCTGAGAATGAAGAGCATATGAGGTTTTGGATTTCTGGTATCTTAGTAATTAAGTCCAGAGAAATTTCTGCCAGAAGTTGCATCACTGCAAGCTTGTACCTCCGGTTAGTGGGCTCTATAAGATGGTGGTCGCCACACCGCTGTGAAAGGAAAGGCTGAGAGAGAAAAACCTTTCCCCTCCCGGGCGGCATGGGGCCATAGCTTAGTTCACAGTCTAGAGGCATTTCTGCAAGAAGCTGCTGGGTGCCGAAAGTAGTTATTGAGCCTCTGGGATCATGGTCTTTTAGGAGCGGAGGAGCCGTTCATGTGCGGCCGCTTAGGGTCTTGTCTGGGTAGAGAGCGCACCAGTAACCACAAAAGATTATTTGTGTCATAATCTCTGCATATAATCAAATAATGTATAAGTATTTTTAAAATAACTTTTTTTACAAAAACAAATGATTGCTTTCTTAACAAAAAAAGAAGCATCCTTATCTGATTAATAGTAAAATGGACAGGACAATGGGTAAATAAATAAAATTGCACCTCTTATTTAATGTCAAGATGGAATGAAAAAGATAAAAAATAATGTCAATGTCATTATTTGAAAGCATCAGATTGGAAAGCGTCTTCTCATTATTTTGGATTCACAACTACCATTCCTTGGAAAGTTAGTATGCAAGTTCTATATGAGTTTTATCCAAACAACAGTGTAAAGTTAAAAGGAGGAAAGTCTAAAATCTAAAAATTATTTCAATTTTCTTAAAGAATTTTGTTCCATAACATGGTATGTACATTAGACGAGGAATTTTCTGTGTAGGAATATTTCTTCAATGTTTTTGTAAACTGCCTGTGTGTACAGTAGAATTTCTTACTCAAAAATGGAAAGGATAAAGCCTAGGCTGTGGTATTCATTACAGTCAGAAGAAAGAGCCAATTTTCCACCTACTATTGTAACCCCTTGTATTTTAATAACTTATAAGAAAACAAAAAGGCCAAAAGGGCCAAGGCAACCAATAATATATCAAATTGACGACCAAATTCTCTTCATTTGTATTTTTAAAGCATTTTATGGGCACTTCCCCTTCCCCTTGTTATGTTGCTGCACTGAGCAGTGGTCTCACAACGCCTGGTTGTGGTGCACACCAGGATGTGCTCTTCAGCTTGTAGTGCTTGTAAATTCCATGGTCTCTTAATTGTTATGCTTGATGAGTGGTTGGAGGGAAATGGACTCCTTTAGCTGAAGTGTTCACAAACATTTTTTGATTGTTATGTTTGCCAGCAATTGTGCTTTCTGACTATAGTGCTCAAACATATATTAATGGTGTCCCCTGAGGTTTCAGGATACCTTGGTTGTGGTATTCCCACATAACAGGCTGCAGTGGTGCCAGGAATTGATTGTGGTACCTGGGATCACAGACAGCAAAGCGGTAAGATTACATTCAGAATACAATACCAGGGTATGAAATTGTGACCTTCCACTTGCAAAGCTGTTACCCTGATGCCTAATTCACTTTTTATGCAATGAAAAATTGAATTATATGCTTTACACGAACTCTAACATAATGCAATAGATCAAAAGATATCCTCCACTTTAAGAAACGGTGGTCTTATTTGTTCTCTTTGAAATCTGCTTTTTTTATATGAATGATTTAGTAAGTAACAAGGAATAAGAATTTTTTTCTTTTTTTCTTTTTTGGGTCACACCTCGCAGTGCACAAGGGTTACTCCTGGCTCTGCACTCAGGAATTACTCCTGGCTGTGCTCAGGGTACCATATGGGATGCTGGGATTCGAACCCAGGTCAGCCTCGTGCAAGGCAAATGCCCTACACGCTGTGCTATCGCTCCAGACCCCGAGTGAGAATTTTTTAAAGGAGGAGATTTTTTTTAAAAGTTCATGGAGGGATTATGTTAACTAAGATCTTGAGATGTGAGAATGATTTGGACTAATAGAAATGAGGGAGGGTTCGGTCCAGGTTATGAAATCATAGTGAACAAAATACACTGAAAAGATTTAAGGGGTTATCAGAGAATACTTAGAGTAACTTGGAAATGCTCTAGAGAGGCCTGAGATAAAACTTTTAGAATTTAGGACTAGATCTTGCTCTTTAATAAGAGAACTGTATATTTTGTGTAACCTTGTTTGCCCAGTGCTTTACACACTGTTATCACACTGTTATTTAGTGTCTCTTATCTGCCGTCTCAGCATTCATTTTTCTGTAGATCTTCCCATTTTTCATCAACCAGAAACTGTCTACAAATGACTGGCTTTCAAAAGCATAAGCCTGATCCTATCACTCTCCGGTATCAAACTGTTTTATTCTTTATTTAAATTTTATATCAATTTGAAACAAATCACACTTAAAATATTACTTGATGTGTAATTTCTAGTTTAGATAGAGTTTTCCAAACTATCTGCTTTAGTTACATCATTTTTTAAGTCACCTCCTTCATCTATCATGGAAATCATAAATTTAAGTCTTCTTTGTTCCCGTCTCTATGGCTTTAACAGACTACAAATACTTCTACTATGAATGCTTTAGCATTGACCTATTGTTTTTTATCTTAATGTGAACACATATTGGCTTGTATTATATTTTTGATATTTCAGCACATATCACAGTACACAATTTGAATACAATATTAAATGTTGGAAGACTTTTTTCTTTAAGTCAAGAACTTGACATGATAAATTGAGCTTGAAAAAGATTTTCCCAGCAGGAAAAAATTGAAAGTTGTTTGCTCCATTATAGTAGAACATTTAGAATTTGGGTGAACTACACAGATTAGATATGCTTCATGTTCTCCTAGAAAGTTATTCACCATTGTGAGTATCATAAATATGGGTGAGTGAGAAAAGTAACTTTGAAAGGTTAAGTGATTTTTTTTAGCATACCTGGCAGTGCTCAGGACTTACCTGTGGCTCCATGCTCAGCAATCACTCTTGGCAGGGACTGGGGGCTACAGGTGAATTCAGGGATTGAACTGGGGCTCGCTAATTGCAAGTCAAGAACCCTAATCCCTGTACTGTCTCTACAGCCCCAGTTAAGTGATTTGTATGAGCCTCATCAAATTAGTACAAGTTGACATTTGCTTATTTTTATATGTAATAAATAATGTTTAATAAACTATGAAGCAGACAACAAAAACCAAAGTCATATTCCAGGAAATTCAATAGAAGAAATAGCTACAAATATATGAATTACCAAGACTGAATTGTGAACAAATGGAAAATCTAAATAGACTGATAAAGAAGGAGGTTAAATCAATAATCAAAAACTTAAGGAAGATAGTACATCAGATACCATACTTACCTTGCCCATACACAACATATTTTGATTCCTAGTGCCACATATGGGTTCCTAAGCACTTCCAGCAATGATGCTTGAGCACAGAGCCAGGAATAAGCCCTGAGTACTGCCACATGGGGCCTAAAGACCAAGAATATCTAAAAAAAAAGCCAAAACAAAACAAAACAATAAACCAAAATAAAACTAAAACCAAAACATACTGGTTCACTGGCAAATTCTAACAAGCATTAAAAAAATATTCTGTCATTTGTAACAACAATATTGGTGAATAAGAGAGCAAAGACTAACTGAAAAAAAGCAAACTGAGAAAGACAATTACAGCATTTATATATAGAATCTCCCAGTCTCCCCCTCATCCCGAAAAGATTAACAAACTCATAGAGACAGAATACTGACAGCTACCAAGAGCTGAAAGTAGCGTATGTTATATGAGGAGAAGTTGGGTAAAGGAAACATTTTTAGTTATATTTTTTGATATTTAATGTAATTATAGTTAAATACTGTGTTAGATGCCTTAACAGTGTTGAGAGTAAATCATAAATATTCTCATGATAAAAATAGAATGGACCTTAAATGAGACCAGGGATGTGTTAGCTAATGCTACCATATTAGTAATTTACAATGTATAAAAGTGCCAAATAAAATTTCTATGAACCTGAAGATATATAATCGTAATATTAATATTAATTAAAAACAAAATATTTGTATGGAATATTGTTTTCATTTAAAATGTGTATTTCTTTCTGTTTTTAAAAAATAATCACTGTGATATAGTTACAAACTTATGAACTTTTGTGTTTGCATTTCACTCATACAGTGATCATTTACTCATCCCTCCACCAGTGCCCATTTACCTCCACTGATGATCCCAGTATACCTCTCACCACCCTGTATTTCTTTCTTATAGGTAATTCAAAAGAACAAAAGAACACTTAATAAACTGCATAAACTGTAACATCTTTCTTGGCACTATAAATTAAAATAAAGTACTTTGAGGTTTACCATTCACAAAAATTCACAAAAATTTTAGTTCAAGCAATCTTTCTTAAACTGAACAACTTGAAGCATATTTACTGTTAGGGCATTTGGGTATATATCCACAGGGATTATATGCCAAATACCTTCTAGCTACATGGAAGAAAACTGCCCATTTATAATGAATGGATATTGAATTATTTTTTTTCTGATAGCTTATTTTCAAATAATACTCCATCAGTATAATCTAAAATACCCTTCTTTTTCTGTTATATTACAGTTTTATGTTCAAATGAAATAGAGCTTGTTACAAGTCAAAATTCTGACTTTCAAATTGAATATAACCAAGGTAGCAATTGATAATATTACCATTGCCTATTCACTCAGTCAATACAGAATATTTGAAAGCACTACTTTGCTATTTTCCCAGACATTAGAGGATTTTCTAAGTGTGAAGTAAAAGAATATTAGATGATGTGCTATTTGCTCTCACTAAAATGATGTTAAATTGGCCAAATATATCCCAATTGGGGTTTTGAAATAGCTATTTCAAAAATGGTACATTACTGGGTTTTAATAGTTCACCTTAATTCATTAAACTATTTGATGTATATTGAAATAATGGAGACAAAATAGTAAATAAAACTTATTTTCTACTACAATAGCTTAAATTTGAAAGAACATAACGGTATAAAGCAGTAAACCCAAATTGCAGTCAATTTCCTGATTTAATCAAGTAAAGCATAAAGCAGATTTCCAATAAAACTATTAAAATTAAGACTTTTATTATGCTTTATTTAAAATAATTGGGTGTTAAAAGATAAGAAAAGATATATCTTTAGAAATATCAAGAGAAAAATCAAAGTAAGCATCTTGTGCATGCATAGAATTTTGTTGGGTTGTAATCATGTCATTAAGATAATAGTAAAAGGAGAAAAAAAATCCTTGGCTCACTTTTATGTCCTGCAATTAAAAAAGTTTTCATTCTGACTAGACAGCCCACAACACTTTTTGTTTTATTAACATAGAACAATTATGAGTCTCCAGATAAAATGCACAGAAGAAAAGCAATATACCATATTATTTGGAACGGAGAGGGTTTCTCAAGTGGTGTTCAGGAGGCCTGGAGACCCCTTCCAGAACTTCTAAGTAAAATTGATCAAGATCTACTGCAAAGACCTACAGTTGTAGCGCTGGTCAGGCACTGGCACTGAGGATTACCAGGGCCCCTATAGTGGTGCTGGAGTCTTCCATGGCTACACGTTTGATAATTGAAGCAAGTGTCTTCACCCCTGTAGTCTATCTCCCTTAATATGATTTTTGTTCTTATCATAGCACCCTGATTCTGGTAACTTCAGGATTCCTTTTCCATTGAAGCTGACCGACCACTTGTTTCTACCCATATAGTGACCCCTCGTCATTTTTAGAAAAGGAGCCTTGATGACTCACAAATAATTATGGTTGCTTCACTCCCCTTGTCAAATAATTGGTTTAGCCGTGTTACATCATATAATTTTTACTCACTGTTAGTCACTGTCATCCCATTGCTCATTAATTTGCTCGAGGGGACACCAGTAACGTCTCCATTGTGAGACTTTTTGTTACTGTTTTCGGCATATCAAGTACACCCTGGGTAGCTTGCCAGGCTCTGTGGTGCGGGGGAGATACTCTCAGTAGCTTGCCGGGCTCTCCAAGAGGGACAGAGGAATCAAACCTGGGTCGACCGTGTGCAAGGCAAACACCCTACTCCCTGTGCTATCACTCCAGCCCATATAATTCTTACCAATGAAATTCTAAAGTAAGTTTGTTGGGGGTACAGATGCTATTAGATTTTCCTCAAATTTAAAGTGTTTCCATATGAAGCAATTCCTTTCTAGCTCTAGACTCTGATAAGCTAGTATTTGTTATTACGAAGTTATTTATGAGGGGGTCAGTTGAAGAGGAGCAATATATTATTCACTCCATTATGTGGCAAAAAGTATAAAAATATGGAAATCGCTTGAATTTTTTTCTTTAGAAAATTTTATTTTATGTTGTGTTTTACAACCCTGTTAATAGTAGGGTTTCATGCATAAAATGTGCCTCAACCATGCTTTCCACCAGTTTCTGCTTCACTCCACCATAATCACAATGCTCCCAAACTTCATCCTAGCCTACCCACCATGGTAAGCTGAAGAACAGTTCTGTTTCTGTTGTAATACATATAGTTATCTCCTTACTATGTTTCTTTATGTCCCACATATAAAGAGATTATTGTGTTGGTTTCTTTACAGAATTGGTGAACTACACTGAATGCTTTATGTGTCCTTCCAAATTTCTTGCTATGAAAAATAAGTCCTATGTGACTTATACAGCTACAGTCTATCATGTTTGCTGTTGAAAGCATCCTAACTTATATGAAAGCAGCATGATTCTAAGCACAACAATTTTTGCTCAATGTCTAGGTCTTTTGTGTTTATAGTTTTTTAATTATTAGTCTTTTCTTTTCTTACATTAACTTTTTTGAGTGACCATTAATTTCATATACTTGTGAAAAGCATAATTTATATAAAATATAATAAAATTATTTGGTTTTAGAAATTATTTTATTGTATCTGTTTTACTTTTAAGTTATAACATCTGTCCCATTGTGAAATTGCTCAATTTTAGGGGAGATCTATTTAAATAATTCATCTCTATTCTTTATAGTTTTTTGTAATAATTTAACTTTGTAAATATCACATAGAATTTAATAACCTACTTCTACCCTTAATAAAATTATCTGGAGAAAATTCTTACATGTAACAGATCATTAAGATTTATCATATGCTTATTGTTCTTGCAATAAATTAAAAGAATGAATCTAACCATAATACCATAGTTTATATTGTTAAAGTTTATCATTTAATGCATGAATTAAAAATAATAATTGCATTAGTTTTATAATTTAATTCCTTAATCATAAACTGATGCAAAATAAGTTATTTTAAATTTCCTCTATGCATAATTAGCATTTTTAAATAAACTATGTTTTAAGCATGTGACAAACAGCAAAATCTTTGTGGAATAAGATAGAAAATCACGCCTCTGCAAGCTTATATATCTTCCATCTAAGCTACACAGAAGGCATTATTTCAACATAAAATTTTTAAAAAGACTACAAGGGAATATACAGGACTGAAAAATGACAAATCCTGGATCCTACATTATAAAACCAAGCTTACCAAACAGTGAAGGAGAGAGGAGGGAGAGAAGAGAATAGAAATAACAAAAAATATTTGGAGGAGGATATTGGGCATCTTGAGTATGGTGAGTTATAGTAATTATACATCAAGACCATAAACATTAACATTACTGTAAACATTTACCCAAAGTATAACAACAACAGCAATAATAATTTGATTATTTTGGCTAAGATATGTCTGAGAAATTGATATTAAGCATGTACTATAAATTGCATTGCTTTGGGGCCCAAAGAGATAGTACAGCTGATAGGGTTCTTTCTTTGCATGCAGTCAGTCCCAGTTCAATCCCCAACATCCATTTGGTTCCCCAAATTCACCAGGAATGATCCCTGAGTGCAGAGCCAGGAATAACACCTGAGCAAAACTGGGTGTACTTCCCCAAACCAAAAATAAAAAGGTTAATTAATTAATTAATTAATTGTTTTACAGTTGATTCATATATTTAAAAATTCACTACCAAAAATTCTTTAACAATTAAAAAAAATCTGTAGCAGGGCCAGAAAGATAGTACAGTGCCAGGGACCAGGCCTGGGTGAACAGTCCTGATGCAGAGGCACCATGAGGATTAAGAAAAAAGACAGAAATCAGAAAGAAAAAAGAAAAAAAGCAAGGGACCCAGGAGCTAACAGACTCATGGACTGAGAGCCCTGACTCTCCTCCAAGTACAGTATTTATTTCTTAGAACTAGTAATAACAAAATGGAGAACGGCATTCATTGGTCATATGACTATCTCAGACTTCTACATATTCCCAATCCGTAAATTCTGATAATCAACATATTTGTAAAGAGTTTTCACAGCAGGATATTCTTCTAGGAGGGAGGCAGATGGCATATGCAAGACTCCTGCCGAAGACAGCATTTCAGGACAGCATTCCATCTTCTTATTTCAGCAACTGGATTGAAAGCATCCACAACTGCCTTTCCTGTCTGTCTAGTTCCAACAGAGAGAGGCTAAGGTGCTTGCCTTTATGGTAGCCTGGTTTGGTTCAATCCCTAGCATCACATAGGATACCCTGAGCACCGTTAGGTGTCAATCCTGAGCACAGAGAGTAGAACAGGAAAGCACTTGCCTTGCTCTCTTGCCTAACCCAGGCTCAGTCTCCGGCACCGCATAAAGTCCCTTGAGCCAAGAGTGGTCCTTGAGCATAGAGCCAGGAGTGAGTCCTGAACACTGCCAAGAGTGGCCCTAAAACAGAAAAAAAATTTTTTTTAAATATTTTTCTGGTGGACTGGAGCAATATAGCACAGCAGGTAGGGCGTTTGCCTTGCACTCGGCTGACCCGGGTTCCATTCTTCTGTCCCTTTTGGAGAGCCCGGTAAGCTTCCAAGAGTATACCACCCACATGGCAGAGCCTGGCAAGCTACCCATGGCATATTTGATATGCCAAAAACAGTTACAAGAAATCTCACAATGGAGATGTTACTGGTGCCCACTTGAGCAAATCAATGAACAATGGGACAACAGTGCTACAATGCTACCAACAATTTTTCTGGTAAGTTTTGCATATTTTTCTACTGCTAATGTGTATTGAAAGCAAGTGATGCAGAATCTCCTACCCCAGTCCCAGGCTGTCTTCACCAGACTCCCCTCAGAGGGGGATAGTTTGAGTTTCCCTCCCCACCTCAAGCAGAGCCCGGGCAGTCGAAAACCTCCAGAACCCAGCCACAACCATGCTCAAAGTCTCTTTCCACGTGCTCGAAGGACCCTCACCTATGAAGGAACCGTCAGATGAACCCAGGTATGCGGGATTCCTGGCTGAGATCTCCAAGCCTGCTAGGATCGGGATTGGGCCTCCTCCACCCAGGTTCTCTGTTTTCCAGCAGCTTGGCTGTCACATCCACAAACTCCCCCTGGCGTATTCATGGCAACTCGACCTCTTTCTTTTTATTATTATTTTTCCCAGAAGGCAGAGCCTGGCAAGCTACCCATGACATATCTGATATGCCAAAAACAGTAACAACAATGTGCTCTTCATGTCCCTGGAGTGAGCAAACACCATTGGGCTATGCTGCCAAGCGACAGGGATAAATGAAGACATTACTGGCACCCCCTTGAGCTAATCAATGGACAATGGGATGACAGTGATGATCATAGTGAATGTGTATTGAATTTTGGTGAGTTTGAGTCTTGAGGGACTAAATATTTTTTTCAATTTTTTGTTTACCTTTCTTCCCTACTCATAGATTGGTGGATAATTATGCTTTTACTAGTTATTATTTCTTTGTAAAATATTGCATGCATCCATCTTGCCAAATTTTTTTGAAAAAATAATTTTCAATCATAAACTGTGCATCCTTCTCTGATATTTGAGTGTTTCTACATTTTAAATAGCAAATTATTTTTAAAGACCACCAATAAATTTTTTATCAAAGTTTTGCTTTGATAGTACTGAAGTACTAACAAAGAAGCTACAAGAATTCCAAATCAACATTTTATTCTATTTGCTATGAAGTAAATATATTGCAGATATATTATAATATGGAATTTGTTCTTAGTTTGTGGAATAAACATGTAGGAAAAAAATGTGCTCAGCAATGAAAAGCTAAAATGAAAAGTTCAGATCCCAGCAGTGCTAACTACTCTATTAAATTAAGAGGCTTCACTTATGATTTAAGTCAATTGCATATAATTAAAATTTTGTTTTATTAAGGGGAGTCCATATTACAGCACCAGCATACAATGAAATTAGCAGTAAGGGGTGGAGGTGAATCAGTAATAGACAACTCAGACCCAGGGTTCCCAGAAAATAACCCTCGCAGAGAAGCAAAGTGCATTTCTGCTGAGCTAGAGTCTAGAAAGTTCTCAGCTGCTATCTCAGGTGCTTTGCTTAATTTTGATGCCCAAACTTATACCATAATTTAAAGGTGTGTTATCAGGACCACCAGTGGATTTAATTTAGGCAGGTCCTCTTAAACAGCTAAGATATTTTGTTTCTCCTCATGTCCGCTTATCAATCCCTTCATAAATAAGTAATTATATTCCTTTGATATCACTCTCTCTTGGTCATAGTTTTTCATCTGTCCAAGATAGATATTTCTAATTTGAAGGAACACAACCAGGGGTTGTCAGGGCCTGATCCCAGAACACGGAAAACTCCAGGACCCTTGGTTTTCACAAACAAGATATCTCTTTCTTTGGCTAAACGATTTGATATATTTAATATTTTAAACATTACATATCTGAAATATTCTTGGGTTTATTCCCTATCCTCCACTTCCACTGTTGCATTATAAAATGCATTCTATTGCTTTATTACAGTTCTCAGATTACAGTAAGCTATTATTAGAGTTTGGCTGCTTTTCCCCCTGCTGTAATACTTATCTCTGTTTCTAAGTATCTAATTTGGTACTAAATACCTAACTTGGCACCTTAGTTACAGTAGAACTTCATCTGATATGGTAAATAGATGAATAAATAATGCTAAACACTAGAGAAAAAAGGAACAAAATGGGGTCAACTCCACAGATACAAAGTAAACCTAGACTGGTTTCAAACAACCATAAGGGTTCAGTAGCTATTTCATTTGATTTTTACTTACTTTATCCGTTTTGGGTTCATACCCAGTAGTATTTAGGGCTTACTCCTGGCTCTGCACTCAAGGTTCATTTCTGGTGGGAACTCAGGGGACCATATGTGATACTAGGGAAGGAACCCAGGTTGACTACATGCAAAATAAGTGCCTTACCAGTTGTGCTATTGCTCCAGCACAGTAGCCATTGATTTTAAATAAGAAAGAAAATAATATTAAACGTTCCTACAGGGGCCAGAGTGATAGTACAGTGCATAGGGCATTTGCCTTGCAGGCGGCCCACTTGAGTTCAATCCCCAGCATCCCATATGGTCCCCCAAGCACCACCAGGAGTAATTCCTGAATGCAGAACCAGGCGTAACCCCTGAACATAGCTGGGTGTGACCCCAAAAGAAAAAAAGTTCCTACACAATGCTCTTTCTTTAAAATTTTCTTTTTGGCTTTTTGGGTCACACCTGGCAATGCACAGGGGTTACTCCTGGCTCTGCATTCAGGAATTACCACTGGCGGTGCTCAGGAGACTATATGGGATGCTAAGATTCAAACCCGGGTCGGCCTCGTGCAAGGCAAACACCCTACCCGCTGTGCTATCACTCCAGGCCCACTTTCTTTAAATTTTTAATTAGAAGTACATTTATTACTTTAAAATAAAGAAGGCAGGAGCTGAGACAGTTGAATAATGATGGCAACGATCTGCTAAGTAGAAACATGAACTTAGCTGATATTGGAAACATCAATCAGATATAGTACCATTCTCCATGACTGTACATTTCATTCCATTAATACTTGACAATCAATTAATTCAAGTATGTTAATGAGAGTTTAGCATGTTAACAAAATGTTTTAAAATATATTCATTGTACAATTACATAAATACATTTAAAAAGGCTTACTTTCTTAAAATAACAATCTCCTACAGTATTGGTGAGTGTCAGGATATAAGATTGGCCAAAATGAGTGAACTGACTCAGCTTTTCTCCTGTGACTGCAGGAAGCACACTGATAGAGATGGGAGAAATCATTTACAATATGGCTCACATACGCAGCTTTGATAAATGGCCTTAGATTGTCACCACTAAAAGCACAGAAATAAAGGTACAGAAATAAGTACTGAAATTAAAGTTCCACATTTAAAAGTAGGATTATAAATTCTATGGATTTATTTCCAGTCACCACATGGAGGCATACTCTGAGCAAGGTAGAAACAAAGCTTCGCCCTCAAGATTATCATATTCTACTTCAGCAAGACAAAAATTAAGAAATAAAATCTATAAACAGGATAATTCTTAATTGTTTTAAGTCCTATGAAAGCAATAAACAGGTGCATGCGTTATGAAGGTACAAGAAAAGTTCATGTTGTTTCAGTCTTAGGAAAGCAAATAATAGGTGTATGTTTTACTGAAGCAACAAGGAGCTAAGCTTGCATTAAACATATTATTCAATGTAAACTATTTTGTGTACGTTAGTATTGTAAAGACCTAAAGGCTGGAGGGGGAATGACCCTTATGGAAATCGGTGAAAGAATTCTTTAGGAGAGGTTGAGAATGCTACCCAATGAAATAGCAAGAACCTGAAGATGTCAGCAAGATAGTCTATGGAAGAACAAAAAGGCATTCTGGACATAATCATACCATTTGGGTACAAGAGGTAGGAAAAAACAAAATAATACCACATGTTTGTTTGGTATCTCAATGGGTTGGACTGGAGCCATAGCACAGCGGGTAGGGCATTTGCCTTGCACAAGGCCGACCTGGGTTTGATTCCTCCACCCCTTTCGGAGAGCTCGGCAAGCTACCAAGAGTGTCCCACCCACATGATAGAGCCTGGCAAGCTACCTGCGGCGTATTCAATATGCCAAAAACAGTAACAACAAGTCTTACAATGGAGACATTACTGGTGCCCACTTGAGCAAATCTATGAACAAATGGACGACAGTTCTTCAGTGCTATCTCAAAGGTAAGAATTTTGATTCAATTATGCAATAAGAAGATATCAAAGATTTTATACAAGAATAAAATGATTGATCAACATTTAAAAAATCTAAATAGAAGTAATATATATATAACCATATGGAATCCCAGTAAAAGTAAACAGAAAATATTTTTATGGAATAATGCACAAAGTGCAATATATACATAGTATAAATGTAGCAACCAGGTGAAACTTAATCTTACTTCATATACTACAAGTATTTTAGTTGGGGGCCCATGTTTCGGTTTGAATAGTACCTAAGGCAGATATAACAATATTTCCCAGTATACTAAATAACTGAAGATTAATGGCTATTTTTCATGCCTGCACTGTTTAAATGTGTCAAAAATTTTATCAAATTTGTTCCATTAAACCCAATATTAGTGTTGGCTACAAAATATATATAAATTTTCTAATTTGATACATTTATATTTATTTTTATATACATTCATAACTTTTATATTTGGTACATTAAAAAGAATATCAACAATCTTAGCAGTTCTACTAATTGTCCCTTTCTTAAGTGTACAGAATAGTACAAGGCATAATAGAAAACTTTTCCACAAACTCACCTACCTGGTTTTTGAAAATTCTCAGAAAGCTCTTCCAAGGACAAATTTGACTCTTATAGACATGTCAACTATATTTGTTAACTCTAGATTCCATAGCTGTATACAGATCAGAAAACCAAAATAAAAAAGTATTCAAATATGTAAAAAAGCATTTGAAGTTAAGAATACAACATCCATATAGAAACAAAAAAAATAGTTTTGAAATAAACTTTTGACTTATTATTGAATTAAAAATTCTTTTCTGTCTTATTTTTCCTTTCTCTTATTTTCACAGCCTCCCTTCTTTTCTAACTTTTTTCTTTCCTTTTTATCTCTTCTGATTTTGCTTATTCTATTACCCTTACCTTCTTTTTCATATAATAATAATAATACTGAGCTGGAGCGATAGCACAGCAGGTAGGGTGTTTGCCTTGCACGCAGTCGACCAAGGTTCAATTCCTCCGCCCCTCCAGAGCCCGGCAAGCTACTGGCAGTATCCTGCCTGCATGGAAGAGCCTGGCAAGCTACCGGTGGTGTATTCGATATGCCAAAATAAGTAACAACAAGTCTCACAATAAAGACTTTACTGGTGCCTGCTTGAGCAAATCCATGAGCAAGGAGATGACAGTGATACAGTTATATAGTGATTATTACTTTTAGGACCACACCCAGCTATGTTCAGGGATTATTCATGATTCTGCAATCAGGGATGATTCCAACTATATGTGGTACCGGAGTCAAACCCAGATCAAGTGTGTGCACGGCAAATGCACTACCAACTATGCTATCTGTTGGTATTATATACTAGACTATAATAATATTATTATAAATTATATTATAATTTATAATATATTATATTATATAATAAAATATGTATTACATAATGTATAATATAATACTATATTATATAATACATAATATATACTTATAATATAAATTATAATGTATAATATTATATACTATACTATAATAATATTATTATAAATAATAACTATACTCTGTTATTATTTATCTTCTTTAAAAATTTTCTGCTTCCTATTCAAAACATGCAATTAAGGTGACTTTCAAAAATTTACTTGAATATGAATGCATTTCATGTAAACCAACATTGATTTTAATACTTAAAAATATTTATTTTGTGCTTATTTTATTTCAGACACTTTACTAGTCATTGCTGCTTATACAGTTATCAAAACCAGGCAGAATTTTTATGGCCACCTAAGTCACAGAGACAAAAAAAGGAGCTACTTAGTCATTCTAGTTAATCTTGAACGTTAGACAAAGTGGCACCTTGGATTCTCGCAAAACCTCAATGAGCTTGGTCACTGTGTGGATATGGTTGATCATGCTGAATCTTTTTGGAACCCAGCTTGCTCGCATGACTGTCCTTCGTTTACTGTTCTGCCTATTCTATTCAGAGTGACTCAAGTGAACAACTTGTAGATGATGGACAACAGGCAGATTGGGCGATAGTTGCCAATGTCCTGAATGTCTCCCTTCTTGTACAACAGAACAATCCCACAGGTTTTCCATTGGGAAGGAACCTTGCATTTGGACAGGTAGCGTGTGAAGAGCCAAGCCAGTGTATTGATGAGTACTGGCGGCAGATTCTTCAGGTGTTTGGGTCTGACCTTGTCTGTATCGGGTGCTGTATGCTTCTTTACAGATGAAATTGCGTGTTGGATTTCAGAAGGGAGGATGTTGAGAACAACATATCCATCCTTCGGAATTTGGTATGTGGGCAGGTGGAGGTGGCTGTCGAAGAGATTCAAGTAGAAGTCGTGAATAATCCTCTCCATTGCCTTTCTGGAAGATGTGATAGATCCATCAGGACATCGGAGGGCAGTCATCTTGGTCTTGTAGTTGGGAAGAACAGGTGAGTGTTGTGGATACTTTTCCTGGCTTCTGCTGCACTGGCCAACACTGCTGCTCTTCTCTCTTTGAGGTCTTTCTTTATCGCTTCTGTGCACAGCTTTTCGAGCTTGGATGTTAGCTTATGATTGCCTGAGGCTCTTGCCAAACCACGTTGGTGGATGAGCTCGACAGTTTCTGAAGACAAGCATCTGTTTGTGGCTTTCCCACTCTCAGCATTCCTTGCGTAGTCATGGAGGTGCTGAACAAATCAATTGTATTCCTCGTTGATGTTGTCAACAACAGCATCTTCCCATGTTGCCACAATAGTGCCAAAGAGTTCCAAGTTGGTGGTCATTCTGGGAGTTCTCTTCTTAAACTTAAACTTTGCAGTTCTTTCTCTTCACTCTGTGAAGTAGAATTTTGCACGAAGGAGATGGTGGTCCAATCCTGTTTGGAATTTTTGGGACAACAGCGACATTGGTCAGGCAAAACTGTCGATTGAATATGATATGGTCAATTTCATTGTGGAATTGTCCACCGGGAGACTCCTATGTCCAACATTTAGATTTGGCCTTTTGGAACTGTGAGTTACCATGGATGGTCTTGGTCAACATGATGAGCTCAGACAGTTTCTCACCCTGTTCATTCCATTTTAGGCCATGGGTCCCGATGTGGAATTCTTTGGGTGATATTCATGGTCTTCTCTTGGCACTGAAAGCACTGACAATTGCAGATTGATCTTGTAGGTGGTGTGGTCTTTTTATAGGATTGGGGAACCGGAGATTGGGGGAAGCAGGCAGAGGATCTCTGTTTCTGGGTCCCATTGAACCTGCAGACCAAGGCCACAAAGTTCTGCTTTACCTCGTTCTGTGGGGTTTCACTCATGTGTGAGGCATGGCCTGAGTGTCCGGAAAGTGGCCTGGAGCATGGCAGTGGCTGGCTAGTAGATAATCAGACTTCATCAAAACCCTGAACGAACGGTTTGAGGCTCTTCATGTTCCTGGAGCGAGCAGATACCATTGGGCTACACTAGCATTCAACAGGGATGAATGGAGACATTACTGGTGCCTACTCAAGCAAATCAAAGATCAAAGGGATGAAAAATGATAAGTGACAAGTTAATCTTGACTATCATATTCATAAAAAGGTTCCTAAAGCAATAGATCATGTGTGTGAGTTTATAAATTAGAAAAATAGGTGTAATCATGGGATTTAATGTGGAAGAAATAAAGTAAGATGTTTAGGGTGGAATTTGATTAGATGAAGCATGATGGGGAAAGTACAACAATTATTGATACAATAATTCTCAGCTTATTCTACTGAAGGAAACAAGCAGTCAGTTGAGAGGAAGAATTGCAAAGAAGAAAGAAGATGCATTTTAGAATAAAAGTATTCTACTTGTAGATTAAAGATACTAATAGTAGTATACCTTCTATGTTTTAATTCTGGAGTAAATAAATTAAACAAATCACTTGGTCTCCTTTAGGCTTCTGACTGATACTCTGATTATACTCCATCATTCAGAAATCACCACACATCCATATATCTTCTTACATGGGCTGGAATTTTCTCTCTTATTGTCTCTGCTAGTGCAGACAGTGCAATACTTAAGAGAGGGCAAAAGCAGTTTCCATTTGGCCTTATAATCTCCTAATATTTGATAGCTCTTCTGAAGACACCTAGAAGAATTCAAAGATTATTTTGTGTGCTTTGTTTTGTTTTTGCAGAAGTTAAGGTGGAGAAGCACATAATTAAATTTTCATTTTGAAAAGATTATTGCCTGAAGTAAAGCAGAATGCAGGACTCCAGAGAAATACTGACAGCTTTCTTCCTTTAAAAGAAAAATCCTAGGCACCTCTCTTAAGATGATTTTATTGGAAAATAAAATAGCCTAAGAGATTTTTATATGCAAAATTATTCACAATTTAATGTTAGATTAAAATGAGAATGGGGAGGAGATCTGGGAAATGGTAAATAAGTATTAACGAAACTTCAGCAAAGAAAAACAAGAGTAATAAAAATAAATGACAAAATTAGGGCCAGAGAGAGTACATCAGAGCAGTTGCCTTACACGCAGTCAAGCAAGGTTTATTCTCCTGCACTGTGTATGGTCCCCCAAACACTTCCATCAATGATCCCTGAACACAGAGCTAGGATCAAGTCCTGTGCATAGGGAGATATGTGGCTTCTGCCAAATGACAAAATCAAAGCAACATTTGGATACAGGGGATGAGCATAATAACAAACAGATATTGTGGTCTAGGACTTCTACCAAAGTGGGTCATATTATTACTGATGAGGTTTCTAGAATACTACAGAAAGAATAAACCATATAGATTATAATATGACATATATATATATATATAGTACAACAGTGTATAATTTAGTGCCAGAAAACTAATTTAATAGGGTAGAGCACAAGCTTTGTATGTTAAGTCCCTGAGTTCAATCTCTGGCATAACCAGACTCCACACATGTTAAGTATAGCTTTGTTGGACCCTAGCATGGCCAAGTGAGAAGCAATTCATTCACTGATCCTAAGCACTGAACATCCCCAAATTAACAGGGCTGCACCATCAGGCCAAATATATCAGGAATACCACCAGAGACACCTTCCTTGCAGAAAGTGAATCATTTACTTAGGACAAGCATGAGAATCCTTGTTACTGAGATTCAAATGAATTTTTTCTTTGATTCTCTATAGAAAGAATATTTTATAATTCTTCTAGTAAAATCCTCTCCAAACCTCAGCAATTACCACCTCAGCAAGAAACACACTCAATTCAATCCAAGGGTAGAATTTTGAATTCTCTGAAAGTATGAATTATTTGTAATGTTTCCTGAATAAGCATTTATTCTTCCAGTAAACTATTAAGGTAGAGTGGGTGGGGGTGATAGTCCTGACAACATAATGGGGAATATAATTCATCTGTGCAATTACAGGGTTCCCCAGACACTTGAGTCTGCTGTAACACCAGTTGTTTATAGTTGAGATGTATGCACTGAGAAAAAGAACAAGAGCTGGGTCTAGGCAGAAGGATGTCCTAACACTGCTTGCAAAGTTAATAATATCTTGGGCTGGAGAAAGGAGAGGAGCTCCCAAAGTAGTGCTCAGGATGCTCAGAGACCACTCCTAGCAATTCTTGTTCAGCTGGGTCTGCTGTTCATTTCAAGGGCCTACAGATGGAGTGCTGCTCAGGCCCTGCAGTGCTGGTTGTTAGGGATTACCCAGGTCACACTGCGGTGCTGGGTTGGTAGAGAGTGAGCCTCCAGGGGTGCACTTAACAATGTTCAGGAGGTCATGTGATGACCAGAATCAAAACAATGTACCTACATGCTAGAAATGTGTCTTCAGCCCTGGAGAAAAGAAAAAGTTTTTTTTTTTAATTAGGAGTTTTACATATATATATGTATGTATATATGTACATATACATACATGTATTCATATATACATATATATATGAAGGAAGGAGGGAAGGAAGGAAGGAAGGAAGGAAGGAAGGAAGGAAGGAAGGAAGGAAGGAAGGAAGGAAGGAAGGAAGGAAGGAAGGGAGGAAGGAAGGAAGGAAGGAAGGAAGGAAGGAAGGAAGGAAGGAAGGAAGGAAGGAAGGAAGGAAGGAAGGAAGGAAGGAAGGAAGGAAGGGAGGGAGGGAGGGAGGGAAGGAAGGAGGGAGAGAGGGAAGAAAAATGAGTCCTCGAGGTTTTTCATATGGTTAAAATAAAATTAAATAAGAAAATAAAGGTTTAGAATAAAAATAAAAATGGTAATCTTCATGGCCATTCATGGCTATCCTTCATGTGAAGAATGGCCACAACCTCCTCAATAAAGGAAACAGCTCTTGGGGCAATAAGCAAAATTTTGTGGAACTTTGTACCCCCTTTTCTTTTCTTTTTTCCTGAAACAGCTGTACTCTCTAAGAAAATAAAATCACAAACTGTTTGGGGCTTGAAGGCTATACTCCAATGATATATTCTTGTGAGCAAGCACATTACTCCTGTACTCTTTCAACTTTGATTGGCCTAATACAAAACTTTACAAATCTTCTGTGTTGGTAAGACTTCTGATAAATCTGGTGTGTTCAAGACCACCTTGACCTATAGCCAACTTTCTCCTCATCAACATAAGAAAGGTCACACCTCTGGTGAGGCTTCTTGGCCATTTTCTATACATACAACATATGTTTATGTATGTTCTTCAAGTGCATGTACTTGCTGTTTCCCCCTGGAAAATACATAGACTTTTCCCTAATGAAATAGACATAGACAGCAGTGTCAGTCTAACTAGTCGGCATTAAATCTGATTCCCTCTTCCTCTCCTAAGCTGGCTCTGAGAATTGTGTGGGCAAACTTCCCATTTGACAAACTATTTTCTTGCCAATAAAGCCCTTCTCAATCCATCTGTTCCTGTGTTTTGAGGATGTCAAAAGCAATATTTTGAAAGTTTGAATTATTATATTGAGGTGAGTCTAGAAGTATTTGAAAAATAAAATTTGAGATTTTCGTAAGAAAATGAGAAATTGCACAATTTGACACACTAAATACTTCTACTAACAGCTCCATCTGTGAAATGGGCTTGTTTTACTTTTAATGCTTATTAAAGTTTAATGTATGCTAATGTGACTGAAGACACAAGAAAAAGTAAATTGAGTAATAAGCTTTTGTTTTCTCTGCAAGAAAAAGATGATTCCAGACTAAGTTAAAACTACATAGGTTTCTAGCACTGTCCATATTTCTTTTATGCCATATTCAGCATGTTCATGATGTTTCACCCTGACACTTTATGATGATTGCAACAATTCCAAGCATCACATGCAGAATTAGATTATATGGGGTATGTAACTGAATGTGGTAGCTGGAGGATCATAAATAATTGCCATCAATAAAAAATTTCCAACACACAATGATCAATAGTTAATTCAAAATTACAACCACATAATTAACCCCAGATGTTTCTGACAGCACTTGCTTATCTTGCATTTCTCCAGAAAAAAAAAAGATCATGAAAGTTGGAGATACAGCACATGGGTTAAGGTGGAGGGTGCTTGCCTTGCACACTCGGGCAACCCAATTCAATCCCTGGTATCACATATGTCCTCTAGCCTAAGAGTGATTCCTGAGCACAGAGCCAGGAGTATGAACACTGGTTAGGCCTGAACATATATTTTTAAAAATCCTAAAAATTGTGGGGGAGATGGGACTATGAGTGGAAAATTTAAGAAGGCCAGATTTTACAGACTTTCAACTAAAAATAAATCACCTCTGCATTTGGATTAAAGAAAGAATTTTTCTTTTTTAAGAGTTTTAGGGCTTTTCAAAGTAGTCATTTTTCATCTTTTTCCCCATTTAAAAACAGACATCAGATTTGTATAATTTTTTAAAGAAGAGTATCTTCAATAGAGGATAAATAGACATTTGAGCTACAATAAGAAGAAATCATGCATTTTTTGTGACCTCCTGGTAAATATTCATCATTCTACTTCATCAGAGACTGCTTTTGTTTGGAAGCCTAAAGCAGAGGATATTCTAGATGTGAGCACAGTGCAAACTTTGAGAGAAAATTTTGTTATATTCATAATATCAGTTATATTCATAATGTCAGTTAGATGTATATCTGAGCCTCATATTTTACAAGAATGAATGATGTCAACAAGAGGTTGGGTTTATAAATTTGGTAGAAATTAACTCAAACCTTTGTGTCTTTATCTTTGTGCCACACCCAGCAGTGATCAGAGCTTAGTCCTGGATCTGTGTTCACAAATCACTGCTGGCAGTTCCCAAGGTACCATATGTGGTGCCAGGGATGAAACTGATGTCCACCATGTGCAAGGCAAATGGAGGCAGAAGGATCACACCTCTTAGTACTCTCTCTCTCTCTCTATGTATCCTTCAGTACTGTCTCTTGAAGCCCTTTGGACATGTTTTTTTTAACCTTTACACTTTACAATAATTCACCTCTGGCTCCAGTCTCCTACTATTTTATGCCATAGGAAAATTGGGCTTTATTTCTTTTTCTTCTTTCAATTTTATTTTCATGGAGTTGTTTACAGTAATTGATTACATTCAATATTTCAATACCAGTCCACCACCAATACACCTTCCCTCCACCATTATTTTGAATTTTCACACCACAACTAAAGCCCATCCCATAGACAGATGCTGAATAATTGATTTTTTATTGCTTGTTATAAATAGTATAGGCTGTTGAAAACTTTATATAACTGGGGTCTGTAGACATCTCTTCAAAGATTCATTTGTGAGTCTCTGGACCATGGCCAGTGATGTGCTTAAATGATGTCCAGAGGCAGTTCATGGGCAGGACACCTGATGGGTGGGGGTGTGGGAAGGAACGGCCCATACCAGCCTCCATGTGGCCTGGAGTTTTCAGTTACTGTCTTCGAGTACCTGGGTTTTTCTTCTGAAGTTATGTGACCTCTGGGACTCATCTAGTGTAGGCAGAGAGAGAACGCCTGCTATCAGCTATCACAGGTTCCCGAGTGATGAGGTGGTGAGGTGCTATCCTCCAAGGTTCATTTGTGAGTCCAAAAATTTTTTTTAATCATCTTTTTTTCAATCTAGCAAGAAAACAAATCTTAGAAGTAATACTTTCACCACATTCTTTTGGTAAGAATTGTGAAACATATCCCTATGTAAAGTAAAGCAAAGTCTAGAGTAATAATTCCTTTATTATTGGTTTAGGGCATTCATTATTTATTCCAGGTCCTTAATGTTAGTGAGTCTATAAGCATACCTTTTCAGATCATGACTGCATGTCCCAAAGAGGAATCGAAAGAGCAATGTAGGAGTATCACGCTTCACTCAAGTGAGAGAAGGGATCCGGAGTTCTAACCTCCGTTGACAGTCAAGAATCAGGGACACTGTCTCATTTGCCAAGGCATCAAAAATCAGATGGGCCAGACACGTAATGCAATTCAGAGACTAGACCGCTGGACTAGAGCTGTTACCGACTGGATTCCACAGGACCTCAAAAGACCGTGTGGCCGCTCACCAACAAGATGGTCAGACTTCTTCTTCAAAACCCTGAATGAACAGTTTGAGGCTCTTCCTGTTCCTTGAGCGAGCACATATCATTGGGCTACACTAGCACTCAACAGGGACAAATGGAGACATTACTGGCACCTGCTCGAGCAAATCGAAGATCAACGGGATGACAAGTGATACAAGTGACTGCATGTCAAAGTAATACTCAAATGAAAGCAATGTGTTTGCAGTGAGGAAAAATTCTAAGAAAGAAAATGTGCCAGTTTGGTGGAAACCAGAAGCAGTTGCCCCAATGTATGAGAGCAGTCATGATAAGCAGTGAGGATTGCATACATGCTTTGCTTCTCTTTTTATATGTTATTTTCTTCTGTTGAGGAAAAAGTTTATCCATGTTTTATGATTTGAGGAGACAGAGGAAAGAGTGACTCTAAAAAAGGGAATGAATGGTTTAATTTACTCAAAGAAATAGACAAATCTTTGGAAAAAAACATGCTTCTTAGAATTTTTTAAAAATAAATTATTATTGTTTTGCAGTTAAAAAAAGCCATCTTGCTTTTTGGAGAGGAAATTCTACCCTGAATAAATAAAATACACTGCGTTTCTGGCAGTTAGAAAATTGGAAAAACTTAAAATCCTGAAAGATTAAGAGAAAGTTGACAGATCTTATTAAAGGTTGATTTCTTAGCATTTTGAGTGAATCTTTTTCAACATATAAAACTTTTAAGAGACGCGGTTTCAGTGTAATTTGTAATTTGCTTTACATACAGTAAGTTATTTACATTCATTAAAAGTTAATCAAAATTAGTTACTGTATAGCACAAGTTATAAAGATTTATCTGGATAATGCTATCTTGATATGACTCATTTTTTAAAAATAATTTTATTTGGATGATAAATTTTATGTTTACTTTATCACAGCAGGAAGATGTTTAGATGCCTGATAAGTTTAAACATGACAAATACTCATCATACTCTGTTAGTGTATTAACTTGCATCAATTCAAATTCCATATTCTATGAAAGCTATATTACATAATATAGTGTTTCTCATTCTGGAGTAGAAAATTGGTGTGAATGTAAAATTTCTTTTTATGAGACGTTACTTCTTTTTAAGTTAGAGTACTATCAGTGCCTCTCAACTCCATCCTTCATTCAGTCAACATCACTGTCACTGTCATCCCGTTGCTCATTGATTTGCTCGAGCGGGCACCAGTAGAATCTCCATTGTGAGACCTGCTATTACTGTTTTTGGCATATTGAATATGGCACGGGTAGCTTGCCAGGCTCTGCCATGGGAGCGGGATACTCTAGGTAGCTCTCCGAGAGGAATGGAGGAACTGAACTCTGGTCGGCTGTGTGCAAGGCAAATGCCCTACCCACTGTGCTATTGCTCCAGCCTTTTGTCCTCAGTTATCTTTATTATTTCTCTCTCTTACTTCATCCAGATTCTGAGAAGATGTTTCTAGTCTGATAGAATCAATCAACTTTAAGAACTGTTGTCTGTCAAAGTGTGAATGACATGTTTGTTAGAAGACCCAAGGAGAGCTGCATGTATTTTAAAAATCTGGTGACAAAAGTAGGAGAAGGAACTGACTAAGAATAAATTAAATTATTTGGAGGAAGAAAACAGACACCATCATAAATTTTTCATGACAATAAAATGTTTAACTAGGAAAATGTTTCTTTCTAGCAATACAACCCTGGCAGTAGATGTGATCCAAAGAGATCCCAGAACAGATTTTAAATCAATTGTTTTCTGTACGAATATGATAAAACCAGAAAAAATAGATTTGGAGGAGAACTACTTTCAGTGGATGATGGTAATGAGGTCTAGAAAAGAAAGTTTAATCAAAATGGGAATTTAGGAACATAGCTTGTGTTGTAAGTTGATACAGATGAGAAACATGGATTGAGAAGAGATTGGCATTAGTGGTTAAATAGAGACATGCAAAAAAATTAAAATAACAGTAGTTTCTGGTGAAGGGATGGGTGCTGAAAAATTATATGCTGAAACATAATCATGAAAAACTGTGTAACTGTGTATCTCACAGTTATTCAATTAAAAATGGATAAATAAAAAATAAATAAAATATTCTATGGTTCAAAATAAAAAACCCAAAAACAGTAGTCTCAAGAAAACCTGAGTTTGAAGAACTGTATGAGCATATGCTGCTGAAGTTATTCGGTGTCCATTATTTACTACTATTTGATGCTGATAGAACTAAGTTTGTTCTTCACCCTAGGTTTTTCACTCAGAATTCAGAATGTGCACGTTTCTGAGAAGTGTCCATAGATTAAAAGGCTTGCAAACCTTAAAACATTAAGACTGAATACAATTTTGGGGTGCACTTGATTAAATTTAAAAAATGGCATTTGCAAATTTTTGGTGACTTTTCTCGATGATGAATTGTCATTATCTTATTTTTTGACTCTGATTTTCTAACTCTTACCTGTTAGACCTCTTAAAAATATTTTAGTATGTGTGTAGTCTATAACATACTTGTAATTTTTTCCTTAAGTAATCAGTTTTATTTTTTGTATGAACATGGCTTCAGACAACAGAGAAAATAAAATCTTGCCTTTTGAAAAAATAAACTTTAATGGGATTTAAGGTTATTTATATGAATATATTAATCAAAAATGCTCAAAATATTTTATTGAAATTGATCTGGGTTAAATAATTTCTTAGATATCTTATTTTAAATGAATCACTGGAAATGTTGATTCTGAGTAAATTATTTCTTTAGAATAGACAAGAAAGAAGTTAGATATTTCAAGGTATATATCCCTTTAAATGGATTCTGAGAACAGTTTGCTTTTCTGTTTGTTTGGGGGGCCCAAACAGGAATGCTCTGGGGTTATTCCAGGTAACGGTGCTTTGGGGGCCATGGGGTGCTAGGGATAAACTGTGGAGTCTTCTGCATTGTAAAGTATGTGCTGCAGCCCTTTGAGCCATCTCCCTGGTCTCAGATTCTGAGAACTTTTAAAATCCTTTCTCTTTTTTTCAGTTTTATGGTTTACTAATTCACCTGAATAATAGATGACTATGGAACCTAGAGGAACATAGACTTACTTGAAAATACCCCAGAGACATTTTTATTGTCTATCTTTGTGGAAGAAGAAATTTGGGTTTTATAAGCTGTTTTATAATGAGAAGGAAATGATTCTCATAAAAGAGAAAGAAGTGATCATTTGTAAGCTTGAAATGAAACATGTAGAAAGCTTACCTTTTATAATGAAAATGTAATCCTAAAATTGACAGTTGATAGATTTTACAAATACCTCAGTGTATAGAAATCCATCAGGAAAATGACAAAATGATAAAAGAGAGTGTTGCACAGGAATATTAGTGAAGATTGAAACTTGTGCTAAAAAAGTCATCCTACTGCTGAGAACATCATTAGAGCTATTAACCAACCAGTATGCAATGCCAAACCCACATACTTATAGTGATTGATTAGGAAGTAACTGAATTTATACTTTGAGCACTGGGCCAAAAGAACAGAAAAAAACATAAACTTTCTACAAAGTAACAAGTTCCTTTTCTATGAAGAAATTTTGTATATATTTAATGCAACAGAAAAGTGAAATAATCTTTTTCCCCCAAAGGCACTGAGATTTATGATAAATATGAAACAAAGTAAGAAATAGAAATAGGGACCATTGGTAGTAAAGGAGGGATGTGAGCACTTATTACATCTCATTAGTTTCATTACAATATCTAAAATTAATTGAGCACTTTCCACTAGTCATCATGCAAATCTCTGTATACACATTCATCATCACAATTCCACAAAGTGTAATTGGCTTGCTCATTTTACAAATAAGGAATCAAAGGCAAAGAGCAGATAATTAACTTTCCCAGTGGCAGATGGTCAGTAAATGGCAGAACATGAACGTGACACCAGTCTAATTGCAAGGACAGATGTTTTTCACCACTCTACAACAATGGGCTTGATCATTACCCATACATAATAAAACCTTATACATGAGTATAAAATGTACATTATTGGCATTTTTTTAATATTTCAGTTCTTGCATCACACTCTCCCAAAGGATACAGAAAAAAACAGCACATTTACGTATAACAAATTCATTGAAAATT
Organism: Sorex araneus; assembly: GCF_027595985.1. Lineage (NCBI taxonomy): Eukaryota > Metazoa > Chordata > Mammalia > Eulipotyphla > Soricidae > Sorex > Sorex araneus. The sequence goes on from NC_073304.1 coordinate 52,604,057, forward strand.
GTTAAATTCATTGAAGAGTTAAGGATTGAAGAATAAGGTAAATAAAGGGGAAAATGGAGAAATCCTTAGTTATGATAAATAGCTCAAGTTCAAGTTTTGCATTAGTTCTACTTGAATCCCAACAGTGTCACCAAAAAGTTGTGATCTAATTTGTCATATGGGGAAAATATGCTTAGAAAAATATCTGGCAAATAGTAATTAGAAAAAGCGCTTTTTTTAAAAAAGCATTTAAGATAAAGTGTTTAGAAAAAATCTGACAAATAGTAAACAAGTAAGACAACCAACATAATTAAATTAAAACCAGTAAAACAGTGGCTATTTAATTTCCCCATGTTAATCACTCAGATGTGCAAGTGGAAGTACATTAGTAAAACAAAGGTAATATTTTAAAATTATATAAAATATATAATTTTTAATTCATATCTTTTTTTTTCTTTTTGGGTCACACCCAGCGATGCACAGGGGCCACTCCTGGCTCTACACTCAGGAATTACCCCTGGTGGTGCTCAGTGGACCATATGGGATGCTGGGAATCGAACCTGGGTCGGCCGCGTGCAAGGCAAACGCCCTACCTGCTGTGCTATTGCTCCAGCCCCAATTCATATCTTTTAATTCATACATTCACTAATTTTTTTGTTTAATTCGGGAGCCACATCTGGTGGTGGTCTGGGCTACTCCAGGTTCCATGTTTATTGGCTATTCCTGGCAGTGTTTAGGCCTATATGGTACTTGGAATTGAAGACAGGCCTTCTACATACAACACAGTGCTCAGTCAGCATTTTGTGCTATCTCTCTAGCCCTTCACTGAACGTTTATAACTATGCTTCTCTTAACATTAAAACTAAACATAGTGTAGGGAAGAGCTTTAGACTGTTAGTATGTTTCTATTCTGTATGCACCCCATACTGTCAATTTATTAGACTTTACTATTTTCCTATCAGGAAATAATATTTTATACCAAATAATAATGACAATTAATGTTTTCAATCTCTGTATTCCAGTACTGTATGTAGTCCCCTGAGCACCACTGGGAATGAGCACAAGTTAGGAGTGCTCCTGAGCACTGCCTGGTATTGTTCCCAAAAATATATATTTAATACTTAGTGAATGCATATTCACAACAGAAGCAATTAGACCTTGGCCAATTACTCTGCAATTTTCTATAGTACATTTTTTTCTTTTTGGATCAAACCCAGCAATGCTCAGGGGTTACTCCTGGCTCTGCACTCAGGAATTACTCCTGGTGGTGCTTGGGGGACTATATGGGAAGCTGGGGATCGAACCCCGGTTGGCTGTGTGCAAGGCAAATGGATTATCCACTGTACTATTATTCCGGCCCCTACCATACATATTTTAATAGAGATTTGATTGTTAGTTAACATTCCTAAGCCTTATATTACTGTTACATATTTTATTTTATAATAGTTAAATTGCAGAGTTGACAAAACCAATATTTAGTACATCAGTTACAACAGCATAACTTTTATCTTGCTCTAAATACTTTTGTTTTATTTCTGCTAAAATAAATATTTAAAATTTTTTATGTAGAATTAACTTGAAAATTGTACATAAAAGTGCCCTGTTTAGGAACTAGCTTCTGGCAAATATTTCAATATTTTCCTTCAGGACTTTATCATTTAGTTCTATTAGTGTAATAAACAGATCAGAGTTCACATATAAACCATTATATAAAATCCTAGGCTTCTGCTGTATTAAATTATTCTTAATAACCACTATTGCTCTCTCTTGTGCCCGTAATTTGTGTACTATATTTTATATTTTCACATCCTTGAAATATGAAGTGCTTCAATTAAGTTCATGAATAATGTCAGTTTATGTCTGATGCTAATGCTGACCTAAGTGTTTGTGAGTGATTATGACTTGAAGTTTCTGCAAATAATGGGAATGTACACACAGCATAGATTTCAAAGCATTAAGACTCATTGCATCAACATTGAACTATTCAGTAACCATAAATATACAACTTTAATTTTTCCTTGCCTAAGCTGAATAGTAAAATATCAGTGACAAAGGTTATGAGATTTTATTTGGCAGGTTTTATTTCTGTTCTATCACAAAAATACCAAAGGCTATATTGTTATGTATTTCTGTAAAATGTCCCAATATTGTCTGGTCAAAAAAATATGTACTTAGGGGACTAAGAGTTAATGTATTCTGAAGTGTAGCTCACCATTAACCTATGTTTTTCTACAATTTCTTAGTTCTAAAGTTAGGTAAACATAAAGGACATACACTATTACTTCAAATGTGCTTGTTCAATTTCTAATTAAATTAAATACACAATATATTTATGCTTCGTAAATTATAATCACCAATTCTTGACATTAATCAATGACCAAATAGAATGTTTTAATTCCTCTTTTAGTATCTTAATTTAATGAATAAGAGTCAAATTTTGATAAAGAGAGAGCATTCAAAGGGCTGGAGCACAGCTGGAGTGATAGCTCAGCGGGTAGGGTGTTTGCCTTGCATGCGGCCGACCCAGGTTTGAGTCCCAGCATCCCATATGGTCCTCTGAGCACCACCAGAAGTGATTCCTGAATGCATGAGCCAGGAGTAACCTCTAAGGATCCTAAGGATCGCTGGGTGTGACCCAAAAAGACAAAGAGCTGGAGCACATAATTTTGTATGAGAAGACCTGGGTTCAATTCCTTGCACCATAGAACAGGCAGTATCAACCCCAGAGGAACAAAATGGGAGTAATTCCACATTACAAATATGCCCGTGATTTATAAAACATAAAGAACTATGAAACATTTATTATAATAAATACCTTCTTTCAAAATAAAAAATAATTGAGCCTACCTAAATAATCTGTAGTTCTATTTATTACCATTGTATTCTTCTCATGATACACATTCAATGTTGGCATTCTATTCTGTGAAATCATACTTGAATAATACAAATATCCTGACCATGGTATGAAGACATTAATTTGCATCTTCTCTTATACTATTCTTATGACTTGGTTATTTTATAGGTGTTTGTTCCCTTGAAAAGAAGTTACAAAGAAGAACAGTTAATTTTACAAGGTGTGATTTCTATCCAGAAAAGGGAAAATCATATATATTGGGGGGAGTGTGGAGAGTAGGGCCATACTCAGGGATTCTCAAAGCTAACTCCTGACTCTGTGCTCAGAAGTTATTCTTAGTGGAGCTCAAGGATCCATTAGTGGTGCCAGGAATTGAACCCAGGTTTGCAGCATGCAAAGTAAGTACCCTACCTATTATACTATCACTCTGGCCCTAAATCATATAAACTTTTACAAACCAAATAGATTTATCACTTGTTTGCAATACTTTGGAGATTTAAGGAGTATGTTTTCACATCTTGAGATATAATATATGGGTCTCTTATTTCAGGGCGTGAAACTATATAAACCACACTGATCTCACCACAAAAATTCTACTGCCATTCACCACTTGTAAGATAAAGTTGATTGTCTGCTGGGAGCTTGTGTTTGTTGATTGGCCCCCAATCTACCAATTACCTTGGTCACCTGATCAGACTCTGACTTGTAAATATTGTCTTTCACTTCTCCTTACTGTTCTTTGCAAGGTTAGTTTTTTCAGAGCAATTGCTTTTTGTATGGATACAGGAAGACAGTTAAAATGAAAAGCCTGTAGCTTGGGAGTTGATTGACTCTAGGACATCTGCTGAACATCTCCTGGACATCTGCTCTCCCAACTTGAGCCTCAGTTGCCCTTACTTCCTAGATCCCCAAAAGCAGGGTCCCGACGAGGGACTGAATGGACCCAGGGCAAGCGGTGATCTCTGAGCTACCCTAGCATTGAAATGGGCCTGGCAAAGTGCCCTAATGCTTAACTATAAGAGCTTGATCGTGGGCAAATTCTGTCATGATGCAAAAAGTAATAACTAAATTTGGACCCTGCTGGAGTTAGGAATGATTGATCCGGCCTGAGCACTGTAGTCTGAGTCTGTAGTGAGATGTTCCCAGGAGAGTCACCCTACAAGTCTCAAAGTGTCTATTATTGTGTCCATACAGAATGGTAAATATTGGGAAGTAGAAATAAAGACTTTAATTAAGTTGCTGGTCTAAGGAGAGGAGAAACAAACCTTAAAGTTTGTTTTGCCCTTGTGGGCTGCTGGTGGTTAGGAAGTATGGAAAAACATTTTTGATTGCTTGTGCTTTCTGTGGTAAGGCGTGGTGGGGGTGGTGGGTGAGAGAGAAGTAAAAGGAAAGGGTTGGTTGCTGCAGGGGACGGAAGGAGATTGGGGAGAGACAACAAAGAGAGAGATAGAGAAAAAGAGCGAGAGTGTTGGGTTGGAGAGAGCTGGGAGAGACAAGAGATTGAATAAATGGCAACTAATCAGCAACCAATTTAGCCCTTGTTCTTCCTTCATCTGTCCAAGGCAAGAGCCTTCCCAGGTGGAGAAGCAGATAAACATGGATCACGAGAAAGAGCTGCCAGGAGAGCTCGCAAACATCTATTTATGTATAATCCCTGTGAGTGTGAGGGCCTTACACAGCTGGATCATGAGGGGTTTACACAACCACTATCAAATATACCCATTCAATCCTATTTTCCCAGAAGAATCTTCTCCTTCTCTTCCCATCTAGTGGCCACCATTTTATTCTGAGTCTAAATTTTATTTATCATCGACTTATACGTGTACCTATTCAGTATTTCTTAAACTGAATGCTTAGGTTTTAATCTGAAGAAGAATAAAACACTGGGAGAGATACATACCTCTGTATGTTCACTGTAGCATTGTTCACAATAACTAAGACTTGGATACAACCTAAATGAACACTGACAAAAAACTTGATAGAGAAACTGGGGTAAGGGCTGGAGCAATAGCACAGTAGGCATGGCATTTGTCTTGCACTCGGCCACCCAGGTTCATTTCCCAGCATCCTATATGGTCCCCTGAGCACTGCCAGGGGTAATTCCTGAGTGCAGAGCCAGGAGTAACCCCTGTTCATCAGGTGTGACCCCTTCTGACCCCCAAAAAGAGAAACTGGGCTATGTGTGCTCAGTGGGATGCTCAGCTGTTTAAAAAGGCCCGTTCGTTTATTTTGCAATGACCAAGGTAGAACTTGAGGTGATTATGCTAAGTGAAATAATCCAGAAAACATAAATATTTGTTATTCTGGGCTAAACTGATTTGATGTAGAAAAGCCATGAGACTTGGCTTTTCTGCCAGATCCACCTAATTTTCTATACATTTACTTATTCCAATTCCTCCTTGTGGACCCATTAAGGGATGCACATACATTTTTTAAATAAAAAATAATAAAATAAAACAATCAATATACCAACTGCTAAAGGGGAGGAAAGAGATGGTGTAACAGGCAAGATAATTGCTTTGCACACATCCCAGTGAGGTTTAATACCTGGAAACTCATATGGACCCCCAAAGTCCTCCAGGAGTGATCTTTGAACACAGAGTCAAGAGAAAGCCCTGAGCATATTCAAGATAGCCTGAAAATAATAATGAAAAAGAAGGATGGGAGAACCTTTTAAAATTGTATATGAAGGTGTCAAGTGTCAAAGACATGGCAATTAAATTATTCAGATTTTCATATAATTTAATAAAAGAATTAGGCCTTACAAAATCAGAGTTTATTTGGGATTTTTCAAAAGTCAAATCTAACATCCTTCCAGATGCTGTGTACTAACAGAATAAATCAATAATTGGCTCTTTATCATAAGAATAGCGGAGCTTTACAAGAGAAAAGTAGGAAAAACTTAGAAAAGTTAGCAAAACACAGCAATAGAAATATCTAAAGAAGCAGGCATTTATACTGTGTTTGGGGGAGAGACTCCCCTATGTAAACCCAGATTCTTCTGTTCTACCTTTACTTTTCTACTATTTGAGAGAAATAATTTCCCAAATCTATTTAAATTATATTTTCCCCACACATCTGACAGAGTAAAATTGAACACTTGGCACTCAATTGCTCTCTGTTATGGACCAGAGAGGTAGAACAGGAGGTGAGGCACTTGCCTATGATCCTCTGAGCTAGGAAGAGGCCCTGAGTATCTGCTGTGAGAACAAATTTACAGTCAAAATTCAATATAACCTTGGTTATCTGTCCTTTCAAAATAGTCAAAAGTTGCTTAGCCTGTGAGGTATGTAAATAAGGTAAAAATCATGCAAGTCACAACATAAAATTTACTATGGTTTATATTTTAATTAAAGCTGGGCATTTTATCAAGGAAAGAGAGAAAAAAATATCACTAAGAATACTAAGATTTAACATGCTTCGGGCTGGGACTGATGGATTCATGCAGCTGTACTCAAGAGATAATGCCTGATTCACTATGCAACTGATTGGATAAGGAACTGCCACTGTTATAATTAGTAGAGAATCTTGATGTGCCAGAGAGCAAAACCTTTATAATAAGCCATTTTCCCTCACACAAGTAAAACAAGTTTCAACTGCAACTCAGTATCAACAATGACAATTAAAAGTTAATATGCCATAATGTTATGCCTTAATAGATTTTTGGCTCTAAATATTTATGCTGAACATCTGAGGGAGCAAACTGTTTTATAACTCTGTCTATTGATTATATCAGTGATAGGAATGATTTATGCATTATTTATATAAGATATATTCACCACATCCAGATTTATATCTTCTAATAAAGATGTTTCATGGTCTTTAAAAATGTCCTGAGGGCTGGAGAGATAGCAAAAGGGGCTCAGGGCAAAGTACAAAGTTTTAAAAAACTTTGCATGTGGAGGTCAGTTTCATGAGCTATATGGGCAGTGAGTCCCAAGTACTGTCAGCCATGGGCAACCTCCCTCTAATTAAAAAAAAAGTCTTGAAACTCTTAGTTGTATTTTTTCATAAAATCAACAAGAAACTCATTGAAAGTCAGTGAGTTGGTTGAGAGTATTACAGCACACTAATCTAAATCAGTCATTAATAATTAGAGTCTGACTGTTTTATACTTCTCTAAAAGATTATTCTTAGATATAATTCTATCCATGTTTTATTATTTTAAAGGTACTCAATAGTAATAAATAGTAATTCATTATTATTTCGAATTTACTCTAAAAATTAGCATTATTTCTGGGAAGAGGTCTTCAAAGCTTTATTATTCCATTAAATATATATCTTTTGCATTAAATGTACCAAGGTAGAAAAGTGAGCCAAATAATCTAGGAAAATCTCCTATTGCACTAGGCTATTAATGAAGACTAGACATCTTTTAATGTTCCAATCTGCATAAAAGATATTAGAATGATTTTAATGTGCATTTTGACACAATACTGAAAACATTTGGTTTAAGTCATCTACAATATTTTTGAGGGAACTTAAAATATCATTTAAGTTAAATGATCAAGATTATGCTGATCTTTGTGTATATAGTCCATAGATTGTCTTCTCACTTTCTTGAACGTGTCCTCTGAAGAAAATTCCTTTAAACTAATGAGGATCAATTCATAACGTGATTTTTATATCATTTAAAAAATAACGCAGGCCCGCGAACGGGGGCTAGGTCGGAAGCCCCCAGCCCCACCTGGCAGCGCTCAGCCATCTCGCCCACTGTGCCTGACCCCTCCCTCTTCTCCAGGTTAGGGGCGTGTCCTCTCGCCAGGGGGCGTGGTCTCAAAAGTGGGCGTGGTCAATTTCTGGAAAGGCCACAGTTGTTTCTCCCATTCATGCATGGTGCCTGGGTCACAATCGGTATAACCTATTCCTCTTAAGATACCCTGGTCATCTTAGTCACTATATGCTAATAGTTAATTAGCCTATCCCATCCTAATTTCAAAAACTATCAGTGAGCACATCAAGCACAAAAAAAGTCCTTTTTAAAGACATCATAGCCCCACGTCTTCAATTGAGGCCCCTCATAAGCTAAGGCAGTGCGCCTGACAGTAAAGCCCATAACAACTTGAAGAAACAGAGAAAATCTCCACCACCAGGAGAAACGGAAGAGAGGATCTCAGAAACCCCACAGGGACTTCCCAGAAATACAATCTTCTCTCAGATAAAGAATTCAGAGAGGAAATCGTCAAGATGGTTCACGAACTCAAAGCAACTATGGAACGATCATCCAATAAATTAAGGGAGGATATGGATGCAGCATTGGAACGGTCCACTAAGATAATCCAAGAAGAAATGAGAGCAGAAATCTGAAAGCTACGAACAGAAGTAACACAATTAAAAGAATCAGTAGATGAAATTAAAAACTCAGTAGCAGCCCTCAATAATAGAATGGCTACAGCCGAAGACAGAATCAGTGAGCTTGAAGATGACTTGCAGAAAGCATATAGGCAACAACAAATAATGGCAAAAGATCTCAAAATGGCTCTAGAAAGAATTAGAGTCCTAGGGGATGACCACAAGAGAAGCAACATAAGAATCATTGGAGTGCCAAAACCACAGGGAACCAATCTCACTGAAAAAAACACAATCAAAGACATCATTGCTAAGAAATTCCCAGAGCTAGAGAATGCATCCAGATCCAAGGAGTCCGAAAGGTGCCAGCTAAAAGGGACCCAAATAAAAAATCCCCAAGGCATATCATAGTCAGAATGATGGATGCCTTGGATAGAGACATAATACTGCAAGCAGCAAGATCAAAGAAAGAAATCATATACAAAGGAGCACCCCTTAGATTCACAGCAGACCTATCAGAAGAAACCTTCCAAGCCCGAAGACAATGGTGGGATATAGTGAAAAAACTTAATGAAATCAATGCCTCACCAAGAATACTTTACCCGGCTAAACTCTCAGTTAAACTTGAAGGAACCATACACTATTTCACGGAGAAACAACAGCTCAAGAACTTCATAGACTCAAAACCAAACCTAAAAGAAGCAATAAAGGGGCTGTTGTAAGCAAGAAGAACCCCTAAAGCACAAGAAACCCTTACACAAAGATGGCACAAAATCCCATAACAATAATCTCCCTTAATGTCAATGGTCTAAATTCACCAATTAAGAGACACAGACTGGCAAAATGGATTCAGAGACTGAACCCAACATTCTGCTGCCTGCAAGAAACATATCTGAATAGCCAGAACAAACACAGACTCAAAGTCAAAGGATGGAAAACAATCCTGCAAGCAAACAACTACCTCAAGAAATCTGGGGTGGCTTTACTAGTATTGGACAACACAGACTTCAGGTTGAAAAAGATTAGAAGGGATAGTGAAGGCCACTTTTTATTAATCACGGGATATGTACATCAGGAAGAAATCACTCTCCTAAACGTCTATGCACCCAATGAGGGACCAGCTAAATTCCTCCAACAGCTGCTAAGAGACCTTAAGAAGGACATTGTGAGCATCACAACAGTAGTTGGAGACTTCAACACTGCCCTATCGCCGCTGGACAGATCAAGAAGATTAAAAATCACCAAGGAAATACTGGCTTTGAAGAAAGACATAGAAGAAAGAGGGCTAATAGATCTATACAGGGCCTTATATCCCCCCAAAAAAGGAATACACGTTCTTTTCCAGTGCACATGGAACATTTTCCAGAATAGACCATGTGCTAGGCCACACAACATACCTCAACAGAATCAAAAAGATAGACATTGTACCAGCTATCTTTTCAGACCATGATGCACTGAAGATAAAATTTAATCATGGACAGATGCAGAAAACCAAATCAAACACCTGGAAATTAAAAAGCTCGATATTGAATAAAGAGTGGGTCAGGAAGGAAATCAAGGAAGAAATCAAAAGGTACCTGGAAACAAATGAGAATGAAGACACGAGCTACCAGAACCTGTGGGACACAGCTAAAGCCGTATTAAGGGGAAAATTTATAGCTCTGCAAGCATATCTCAGGAAGGAAGAAAGGGCCACATAAATAACTTGGCTTCACAGCTCAAGACCTTAGAAAAGGACCAACAAAAGGAGCCCAAACAAGGCAGAAGGAAAGAGATAATAAAATTTAGAGCAGAAATTAACGACATGGAAACCCAAAAGACAATCCAAAAGATCAATGAAAGCAAGAGCTGGTTCTTCGAGAAAATAAACAAGATTGATAAACCACTAGCAAGACTCACAAAGAAAGAGAGAGAGAACCTTATAAGCCGAATCAGAAATGAAAAGGGGGACATCACAACAGAAACCAAAGAAATTCAAAAGATTATCAGAGACTACTTTGAAAATCTGTATGCCACAAACAAGAGAACCTAGAAGAAATGGATAAATTCCTCGACTCCTATAATCTCCCAAGGCTGAACCAAGAAGACCTGGAGTACCTGAATAGTCCAATTAACATCAAAGAAATTGAAATAATAATCAAAAGTCTTCCCAAAAACAAAAGCCCAGGTCCAGACGGATTCACTAGCGAGTTCTTCCAAACATTTAAAGAAGACCTATTGCCAGTCCTTCTCAAGCTTTTCCAAGAAATTGAAGAAACAGAAACCCTCCCAAACAGTTTCTATGAGGCTCATATCTCCCTAATACCAAAAGCAAACAAAGACACCACACACACAAAAAAAACTACAGGCCAATATCCTTGATGAACACAGATGTGAAGATTCTCAACAAAATACTAGCAAATAGAATTCAACAACTCATCAAAAAGATCATACACCACGACCAAGTGGGATTCATCCCGGGGATGCAAGGATGGTTTAACATCCGGAAAGCAATTAACATAATCCATCATATCAACAAGAGAAAAGATAAAAATCATATTATCATATCAATAGATGCAGAGAGAGCATTTGACAAGATCCAGCACCCGTTTATGATGAAAGCGCTCGCCAGAATGGGTATAGAAGGGACCTTCCTCAATATAGTTATAGCTGTGTATCACAAGCCTACAGCAAGCATCGTCCTCAATGGGGAAAAACTAAGAGCCTTCCTACCAAGAAACTCCTAGAAACAGTAGACTCATATAGCAAAGTTGCAGGCTGTAGAATCAATACCCAAAAGTCCATGGCTTTCCTATATGCAAATAATGAGAAAAAAGAAAGTGACATGAGAAAAGCAATCCCGTTCACAATTGCGCCTCAAAAAATCAAGTACCTCGGAATCAGCTTAACAAAGGAGGTAAAGGACTTGTATAATGAAAACTACAAAACGCTATGTCAGGAAATAAAACAGGACACGAGGAAATGGAAAGACATCCCCTGCTCATGGATTGGAAGAATTAATATTGTCAAAATGGCAATTCTCCCCAAAGCATTGTACAAATTCAATGCAATCCCTATAAGGATACCCTTGACATTCTTCAAAGAAAGTGAACAAGCGCTCCTGAAATTCATATGGAACAATAGGCCCCCACGAATAGCTAAAGCAGTTCTTGGGAAAAAGGAAATGGGAGGAATCAACCTCCCCAACTTCCAACTCTACTACAAAGTGGTAGTCATTAAAACAGCCTGGTACTGGAACAAAGGCAGACCTGCAGACCAATGGAACAGGGTTGAATACTCTGACACACACCCCCAATATATGATCATCTAATATTTGATAAGGGAGCAAGAAATGTGAAGAGAAGCAAGGAAAGCATGTTTAACAAATTGTGCTGGCAAAACTGGACAGCTACATGCAAAAAAATGGGCTTAGACCTCCACCTATCACCATGTACAAAAGTCAGATCAAAATGGATTAAGGACCTCAACATCAGACCAGAATCCGTAAGGTACATTGAAGACAAGGTCGGCAAAGCCCTTCACGACATTGAAGCCAAAGGTATCTTCAAAGCTGACACGCCACTGGCCAAACAAATGAAAACAGAGATAAATAAATGGGACTATCTCAAACTAAGAAGCTTCTGCAACTCAAAAGAAACAGTGACCAAAATACAAAGACAATCTACAGAATGGGAAAGGATATTTACACAGTACCCATTCGATAAAGGGTTGATAACAAGGATATACAATGCACTGGTTGAACTTCACAAGAAGAAAACTGCCAACCCAATCAAAAAATGGGGTGATGAAATGAACAGAAACTTTCCCAAAGAAGAAATCCGAATGGCTGAGAGGCACATGAGAAAATGTTCAACATCACTAATCATCAGGGAGATGCAGATCAAAACAACAATGAGATATCATCTCACACCACAGAGACTGGCCCACATCCCAAAAAACAAAAGCTACTGGTGTTGGCATGGATGTGGGGAGAAAGGGACTCTCCTTCACTGCTGGTGGGAATGCCGACTCGTTCAGCCCTTTTGGAAAACAATATGGACCATTCTCAAAAAGTTAGAAATTGAGCTCCCATTTGACCCAGCAATACCACTCCTGGGAATATATCCTGGAGAGGCAAAAAGGTATAGTAAAGATGACATCTGCATTTCTATGTTCATTGCTGCACTGTTTACAATAGCCACAATATGGAAAAAAACAGAGTGCCCAAAAAACAGATGACTGGTCAAGAAACTCTGGTATCTCTACACAATGGAATACTACGTAGCTGTCAGAAAACATGAAGTCATGAAATTTGCATATAAGTGGATCAACATGGAAAGTATCATGCTGAGTGAAATGAGTCAGAAAGAAAGAGACAGACATAGAAAGATTGCACTCATATGTGGAATATAAGGTAGCTGAGAGATACAAGCTTACAATGTTGCAATTTCTGACAGATATTTCTCTGGACTTAGTTACTAAAATACTAAAATACAGAAATCCAAAACCGTGCAGCTGCTAGTGCCGCCTCTTGACCTCATATCTCTTCATTCTCGGCAATGGAAAACTAATTATCAAATGCTTTCTTTTCATCAGATCGACTTTAGGGGGGAGAAACTCCAAATCAATAATAGTGAGTTTTTTGTTTAAATATTGAATGTAATCAAAGTAAAGTGAAAGTAAAGTGAAATTTACCAGTTACACATGTGGGGTGGGGGGCTGTGGAAGTGGGGGGAAGGGGGGAGGTATACTGTGATTTTTGGTGGTGGAATATGTGCACTGGTGAAGGGATAGGTATTCGAGCATTGTATAACTGAGATTTAAACCTGAAAGCTTTGCAACTTTCCACATGGTGATTCAATAAAAGAATAAATTAATTTAAAAAAATAACACAAGTTTTGGGGCTGGAGCAATAGCACAGCGGGTAGGGCCTTTACCTTGCACGCGGCCGACCCGGGTTCGATTCCCAGAATCCCATATGGTCCCCTGAGCACCGCCAGGAGTAACTCCTGAGTGCAAAGCCAGGAGGTAACCCCTGTGCATTGCTGGGTGTGACCCAAAAAGCAAAAAAAAAAAAAAAAAACCGCAAGTTTTATTTCTGTTTCCTTGTAAGAGTATCCCCAGAATATAGGAATAAGGACACAGAGAGAAATAAATGGTAGGATATGAAAGAAAGGAAAGGGAAATAGTAGCAGGGGCAAAGGGCCCAGGCCCCCGGGTACAAGAATGGTACAGCTCTAAATCCAAACTGCAGCGTCAACAACACTAACAACCAAACTTTATAATGTGCCTGTCAAGGATTTGGAATGGGGAAAGCAGCGAGGGCATGTGGAAACACTGGTGGAGGGAAGCTGACACTAGTGTTAGGACTGGTATTGGAACATGACTACAAATCAACTATGACAAACTTTGTAATTACTGTGTCTTAATAAAAAACAATTTAAGAGTATTACATATTTTTAACTCTTACCTATATATATGCAAGCTACTGAGAGTATCCTGCCCACACGGCAGAGCCTTGCAAGCTACCTGTGGCGTAATCAATATGCCAAGAACAGTAACAACAAGTCTCACAATGGAGACATTACTGGTGCCCTCTCGAGCAAATAGATGAACAGCGGGACGACAGTACTACAGTGCTACATATATATGTCTGTGGTTGATTTGAGCAACTTTTTTGTGGTTTGCGGTTGGAGCCCAACTTTATTATTTTGCTTTTTTTTATATAGTGAGTGTTCCAGAACCACTTGAAAAGACTTTCTATCCCATAAAATTTTCTTAGCAGTTACCAAAAATTAGTTGTTCACAAACTAATTTGGGGTTATTTGGAGTTCTCAGTTATATTCCATTGTTCTATTTATATATTTCCTTTTGACACTAATACATTATTATGATTACTATAACTCTATAAAGTTATAAAATTGGCAAGTGTGTCTTTATACTTTTGAGATCCTAATGGGTTTTCTGATTTCTCTGCATCTATATGAATCTCTATGATAATTTAAATATTTCAATCAAAAGTTAGACATAAGTTTGATATCAACAGCATTGAATTTTTAGATAAATTTAGACAATATTCTATTGATAAAATGAAATCCTCCAATCTATGCACATGGGAGCCCTTTATTTTAGGTTATTTAATATTTTTCAACAATATTTTGTAATTTTCAGGGCATAAATTTTTCAACTTTCAAACTTATTTCTGCATATTTTATTTTTATTATTTTGTGTCTGGGCTACACACAGCTGTGCTCAGGGCTTACACTTGGCCCTGAATTAAGGGGTCACTCCTGGTAGAGCTCAAGGGGACTGTATGAGGGGCTGCGGGTTGAAATATCTTATTTTTAATGGCAGAAAAGTTTAATGCTTCCTCAGTTAGTCATCATTATCATCATCCCATTTCTTGTCGAATTTCTCGAGTGGTCTCAGTAACGTCTCCATTTTAGAAGCCTCTCTTTACTCGTCCTTCCCAACGATGCCGCACTGGAGGCCTTTCAAGGTCAGGGGATGAGACCCAGTATTGTTACTGGTTTTGGCATATGTATACACCATGGGGAGTTTGCAAGACTTTTCCATGTGGACAGGACACTCTTGGTAGCTACCCAGAGGGAGAAATAGGCTATAAAATATCGCGCTTCTGGGAGCTTGGTTTTAAATCTCTGGATGTGGGCCATTGGTAGGATTACATGCCACCTGGGGTAGTCCCTGGGTGTGACCACCTAGCTACTGGAAAATGGGAAATCTGGGTGGAAGAGGCCCAGTGCCAATCCGAGCAGGTTTGGAGATCTTAACCCCGGGTCCCACATACCTGGGTTCCTCTGCTGGTACCTTCATGTGTGAGGCTCGTCCGAACAAGTGGAGAGGGGCCTTGAGCATGACTGTGGTTAGGGTCTGGAGGTCTTTGGCTGTGGGAGTGCTGCTCGGGGCGGGGATGGAAGCTGGAGCCCAGCTTCAGACGACCCTCATGCAAGGACTGTCCCCAGCACCATGTAATCCCACCAATGGCCCACACCCAGAGACTTAAAAGCAAGCTCCCAGGAGAGAGTGATGCAGAAAGTCTCTTGCCAGCGCTCCTGGCTGTCTTCCCTGGGGCCCTTCCTCAATTAATATAAATAAAATGTTATTTACATTGATCTTGCAACCTTACTGAACAATAAATTTATTAGTATTACTCTTTTTAGACTGTTCATGATTTTCAACATAAAAGATGACATTTACATATAGAAATTATTTTATTTCTATTGTGCAAATGGATGTGCTTTTGTTGTTGTTGTTTTTGCCTAAATTCCAAGTTAGAATCTGTGCTACATTGTTGAAGAGAAAAAAAACCCCTTCTAATTTTTGGTCTTATGGAGACCATCTATTGTTTCACAAATAAATGTGATGTTATGTTAGCAGTAGGTTTTCACATACCTTTATCAAAATGAGGAAATGCTTTAATTATGAGGTTTTTAATGAAAGTGTTCTGGGTTTTATCAATTATTTTCTGTTTATTGGAATGAGTAAATATTTTAATTTTATTAAGATCATATGTTATATTGAATATAACCAATTTAATATTCTTGAAAAAATAGTTGCTTGGTTATACTTATTGTTATTTGTCCTGGTTTTTTGTTTTTGTCAAGGTTTTGTTGAGGAATTTACTTCTATATTGATATTGGGTATTTGTAGCTTTTATTGCTTGTCACATTTGTGTCTGACTTAGGTATCAAGGTCTCATAGAAAGCTGAGGAGTGCACATTTAGTTTTTTTTGGTATAGTTTGTGAGGAATCAGTATTAAATCTTCCTTGAATAGTTACAAGAATTCAGTCTAGCCATGAATTTGTGATAAATTTAGAGACAACTAATTCAAATGAATTCAATTTATTTAATTATATAGATCTAGCTATAATTTCTACTATCTTGTTAATTTTCACAGCTGATATCTTATCCCTTACCAGCCTTCTACTTCGGAGATTTCATATTTATATATTGTATACTTAATGTTGTGCCACAGGTTTCTTAAGGACTACTCTTTAACTTTACACTTTAAAAATTTCTGTTTCTTCCACCTATCCTCTGGGAATCCAGGTGGCCGCCATATTTTAGTACCAAATGAGAAGCCCAGGTAAGCAGGAACAGTAATAGCAAACACCAGGCCTTGTGGGATAGGGGAGGAGCCAGTCCCTTTCATCCCCCCATCCTGATGGGACCTGAGATAACACCCACAAACTGCATTTGGATACTACTTAAGCTCCTTAACATCCATGATCCAGACACACACACACACACACACACACACACATTTTGGAACTGAGCAGCTCACTGCAGAAATCTCTTCAGACCCTAATTATCTAAAATTTTAGAATTCCAGAAGTCTTATGCTATCCATAACAAGCAATGCAATATAAATTATCTAGTATTGCCTTTTCCGCAGGTTTGAGTGGTGGTGGGAAAATTCTAAATAATAATGGTGAGAGAGACTGGTGTTGAAATATTGAGTGTAATCAGAATAGAGAGAGAGTATTGTGGAAATTGTCTTCCACACAACAGGGTAAGGGTTGGGATGGGGCAGGGGGATCTGATATTGAGGACTTTGGTGGTGGAAGATATGCAATGGTGAAATGATGGGTGTTTGATCATTTTATGACTGAAAGTCAAACGTGAAAGCTCTGTAACTGTATTTCACAATGATTCAATTAAAAAAAATCCTGTTTCAGACTTCATACTCTCATTGAATTACTTTATTTACATATTTGTGGGTGGGTTTCCCAGGCAGATCTCAGGGGTCTGGGTTAGCACTCCTAGGGCACTCCTGGCAACTCTTAGCAACCAGGTCTGACAATTCAAATCAGCTATGTGGTACTGGTTGGCCAAACATTACTCAGGGTGTCCAAAGCAGCATCCACATTTGAACTTCCTCAAGGACAGTGGCATTGTTTTCTCTTCTTAATGGATGCTACTTATCTTCTTCTTTGCCAGTTCATAAGTTTTTGAAAACTGGACATTTTCTAAATATCACAGATCAACTCTGAATATTAGATATCTACCTTTGAGAATGTTGTTACTTGTTATTGATGCTACTGTTGTTATCCACTTGATTAATAGTATTTCTAGAATAACTTTAAGTCTTTATTTCTTATTGTGTGTACCCAATAAGAGGAACACAGATGTGTGGGACCCGAGGCTGAGACCTCCAAGCCTGCTTGGATTGGGACTGGGCCTCCTCCGCCCAGATTTACCATTTCCCAGTAGCTAGGCAGCCACACCCATGGACTGCCCCCGGCGCCATGGAATCCCATAAATGGCCAGAATCCAGAGACTTAAAAGCAAGCTCCCTGAAGCACGCGGCTGTGATATCTTATAGCCTACTTCTCCCTCTGGAAGAACCTGGCAAACTACCAGGAGTTTCCAGCCCACATGTGAGAGCCTCGAAAGGTCCCCATGGTGTATTAGTATGCCAAAACCAGTCATAAGCTGGGTATCATTCTCCTGACCCTGAGCGAGCCTCTAATGCAGCATCGTTGGGAAGGATGAGTAAAGAGAGGCTTCTAAAATCTCAGGGCTAGGATGAATGGTGATGTTACTGAGACCGCTCGAGAAATTTGACGATCAATGGGATGATGATGATAATGATGATGATGATGTGTGTACCCATAAAAATTGTTAAACTAACTCAGTGGTCTGCTAACAATTGAACAAAAGTTTTCTTAATTACTTTAAACCAAAAACAGTAACAAGTCTCACAATGGAGACGTTCTGGTGCCCGCTCGAGCAAATCAATGAACAACGGGGTGACAGTACTACAGTGCTACTTTAAACCACCTTGTTTTCTACTTCTGACAGCAGGATTCTTGTGCATACTTTGTCATTCCCTCAATGCTCTATATATTTAAAGCCTTGTCTTTGGCTTTTCTTCCTCTTTATGCAAAATTTCAAGGGACGCCAAACATTAGAATTTAGAAAAGTCTCTTGTATTTTCTTGTATTTTCTGATCATATGCATAGTTCTTTACATGTGTGTGTTGTCTAAGCTCCATATTAAGTTAGAGCTTTTTCAAAACTCCATGTGAAAAATTTGCTCCCAAGACCTATGAGATTTTTCCTCCAGATTCTTGCAAATCACAATGAGTACTTCCACAAAGGGCAGCTGAAATGTTAAACAATTGCTATTGGCTGCTTATAGCAATTTAGTGCTAGAGCTTTACCCACCAAGTGGGCACTCAGATCTGATTATAATTGCCCTGTGAATGAGGTTTTATCAGGGAGTTTAACTAATTAGAGGCTTTTTTCCCCCCCAGAGGGAGCTTCAGCAAGAGCTCTTGATCCAGTCTGTTACCTTTAGCTGTTGCATGGCTGTTGGCTTTCCAAGCTAACAGAGATCTGGAGAGAGGGAAATAGAAATAGAACATGCTAAGTCACCACAAAGCTCACAGTCCTTAAGGGTACGTAGTTATTTTTCTAGTATAAATATTCTCTGAACTGTTTTAATACTAAAGTTAATTTTTAGTATTCTGAAAAGGCTTATTTATTTTGGCCAGTGTACCTATTGCTTTTATGAAGTGAATTATAGGATGCCTTTACATTACAATTTCAGAAATATACTTGGTGGCTAGTTTTACCTAATAAGATATATTGGCAGTAATGCCATATGACTTTTGAGGCAAGGTCACAAAAAGATCTGGCAAACTCCCTCTTACCAATGACAGTACTGTGAAGAAGTCTGATGTACCTGCAGCTCTGAAGTATAGAATTTTTATTATTATCATTATTGTTTTGGTTTTGTGGCTACAACCTGTTGTGCTCAGGGGCTACTCTCAGTCCTTCTCGGAGGTGCTCAGGGAAACCTGGGGTGCTGGGGATTGGACCCAGGACACCCTGCATGTGAGCATGTGAGTATGTCCTCCAGCCCAAGTGTAGAGATCTTCAGGAAAATCTCAAATGAGGCCTCAGCCATCATCTGCAACAGCTGCAAATATGCATGGAAGAAGTTTTCAAGTAGTTTTCAGCCACATTTTAACTACAGCTGAATGAAAAAACAAAGACCTCCTAAGTGAACCTAGTCAATTCTCAGTAACAATTCTCACACTGAAACAAAAGATAGTAACTGTAATAAAGAATTATTGCATGAGGCTATTGAGTTTAGGATTACATAGTTAAAGATTACTGGGACAAATTTGGATACTAGTGATACAAAATTTTAAATGTTTCAATGACTTTTAGACCTGGCTATGAAAACAAGCTAAAGCAGTTTGAAGACCCTGAAGGACCTTGACAAATTTTATGATTAAGTGCCCAAACCAAAAACAGGAAAAAATGTGATTGAAATATAGAAGTAGTTCATTGTTATTGCCTGACAGAGAGTTTAGCAACATTGTGTGTAGTAAAATGCACAATGAAAAATATGCTTAGTGAACTAGACATTTGGCTAGTTAATAAGAGACTTCCTATTGGAATATTGAAAGTGACACCTGGCTTCCATTTGCCTCTAATAAAATGAAAAGAAAAATTATTTTATGGCGAAAAAAAAAGGTTAGGTATAATGGAGACAAAATATCTTAGTTTTGAAGCAAAATTGTTTTTCATACCCAGATGATCCAGATGGCAAACACCATTCAAATTCAGAAATAACTTCCAGGCAAAGATTAAATCCATGGCCTTCTATATTCCTGGAAATGTTACCACTTTAGTCTAAAGGGAAAATAGGAGCTGGTATAAAATTTAAAAAGGCCTTTGGACTTCTGCTTTTCAGTGGTCATGGATATATTTAGGATGTCACTCATGACTGGACAGATAATACAGAGGGTAAGTCATCTGTCTTGCAGCTTGACTGATTTTCGTTCAATCTCCAGAGTTTCATGACCTCCTGAGCACCACCTGGAATAACACCTATAATCAGTGACTACAATGGTCCTGCCTGAGCACCACTGGGTATGGCCAACACCCGCTCACCCCCTGCAAATAGACTACCAATATCACTTGACTACAAGCATATGCCATTTTATGGAAAATAATTTACAAATGGCAGTAAGTAATTTCCAATATGTGCCTGGGGCTCACTGTGAGCTTGGTGCTCAGAGATCGCTCCTGGAAGTCGTTGGAGGCTGCATGTAATTCTAGGGATCAAAATCAGGTCAACTGTGTACAAGGCAAGAGCTTTGTACTATCTCTCCATTCCTAGTATATCTTATTTTTATGGATCACATAATTTAGGGGAAAATTCCAAAAGGAACTAGATTGTAAGGTAATTCAATAAAAATGAATAATATTAATGAAAGTATTTTACAATAAAATGTTGCCAAATCACATTTCAGACCACATTAATATCTTTAATTAGTTAAGCAATGGTTTTAATTGAAGTTATAAATAGACTCTTGGTTTGTTTTATGTTTTATTATGCAATTAATGGAGAAAAATGAGTTGTTCAGCTCATTAGAAAGAGATTTAAAATCTTGGCTGGTATAACATGAAGTCCCAGCTCTAGCAAAAGAAATATGTAGCTTGAGAGAAAGTATTAATAGTGGTATGCTAGAACATTATTAATAACTGACTTTCTAGAAACAGTATTATAAAGAACAGCATTAGATTCCCAGCATTGCAAATGGTGTATCTATTCCTACCACTCCTTCCAATTGAGTACACCAATGTCATATTACCTATGTCAAACTTAGGAAGTGATGTGAACACTCAACTATCATGAGAATGAAAAAAATGGGTAGTTCTAGTTCCCTCTCCTGTGTATCACAGGATATTAATTATAAACCATAAATACTGTCCACTAATAATTTAGAGTAACTCCCATGTGCTCTCTCTGGCTCTGACTGTTTTTTTCCTCCCTAACAGTGCTCAGGGAGCCTGGGGGCAACACACAACAGTATTCAGTTAACTGGGTCCAATATTCAGGTCTGGTGATGTGGTGCTCCTTGAGCCCGGCAGTGCAGGGTGCCACCAGGGTCACATCCAAAAGTGGTGCTTTGGTAACCGTGCAGTGCCAGAGTTGAAGCTCAGTTCCCTGGATATGCTGGCTACTGGATTATCTACTCAGTTCCTTTCCCTGTTTCATGTATAATCTTCATTCTTTTACTGAATGAAGACTTTCAAAAATGTATTTATTTATATCTAATAGACCCTGAATATTTCCACAAATTGATTTTTAATTTGTACTAAAGCCAATTATCCAGTACGGTTTTTCTAGTCCCGAAAGGTTAATATAGAAATAGACAATTTTTGTAAAAAAGAATTCATAAGTGAACTTATTCTTGAGTTTGCTCCAAGATCCAACACTTGCTGACTTTCATTTGTAACAATGTTTATTATTTCTTAATTTATTAAATTCAGGGAAAAGTGATTTTGGATATCTTCCAAGATAACTATTTTGGTGAATCAAGTTCAATAATGTATGAAAAATAGGCAATGATGGGATGTGCAGGAGATCTCGGGATGTGACCCCTGGCCAGATGTGACGAGTGGCCGCACAGGAACGTCCCTTCCATTCCTGATGGCCCATGATCTCGGAGGACAACTAACTACTTTCAGCACCCAGTGGTTTCTTGCAGAAATGCCTCTAGACTGTGAACTAAGCTATGGCCCCATGCCTCCCTGGGAGGGAAAAGGTTTTCTCTCTCTCAGCCTTTCTTTTCCCCAGCAGCGTGGCAACCACCATCTTATAAGGCCCATTAGACAGAGGTACGAGTTTGCAGTGATGTGACTTCTGGCAGAAATTTCTCTGGACTTAATTACTAAAATACCAGAAATCCAAAACTACACAGCCGCTACCTCATATGCTCTTTTTTCTCAGCAATGGAAAACAAATTATCAAATGATGCCTTTTTGGCAGGTCTGATTATAGGGGGAAAATTCCAAATCATAATAGTGAGTTTTCTGTTGAAATATTGAATGTAATCAATGTAAAGAGAAAGTAAAGTGAAATTCATCAGCCACACAGGTTGGGGGTGGGGGTGGGATGGGAGGTATACTGGGGTTCTTGGTGGTGGAACATATGCACTGGTGCAGGGATGGATGTTTGATCATTGTATGACTGAGACTTAAGCCTGAAAGCGTTGTAACTTTTCACATGGTGATTCAATAAAAAATTTAAAAAAAATAGTAGAGATGAATACCAGGAAGATTACTCCACAGCTTGGAAGCTGGCCTCCTATGCTGGGGGAAAATAAAGCTAGGATAAATGGACCACCAAGCAAAGGGTGCTAGGTGGGCCCACTATTGATGGGAGACACAGGCTAAAAATAGACTGTAGACTGAACATGATGCCTTCTTAATACTTCTATAGCAAATCACAACACCCAAAAGGAGAGAGAAAGCAAAAGGAAATGCCCTGCCACAGAGGCAGGGTGGGACGGAGGGGATAGGGTGGGGTTGGTGGGAGGGATGCTGGGACCATTGGTGGTGGAAAATGAGCACTGGTAGAGGGATGGGTACTTGATCATTGTATGACTGAAACACAAGCATGAAAGTTTGTAAGTCTGTAACTTTATCTCATGGTAATTCACTAATATTTTTAATATTGTCAATAAAAAATTGATAATGTATGAAAAATAATTTTAATAATTTATGACATATGCTTATTTCTGAGCCTACCACTTCTTTTTGGTGGGGGGAGGTTCTATCTACCTTTGTTTCTGAGTCTACCGATATTTTATATGCAGTATGTTTTCATGCTATGGTGAAATTCAACAAAGTGATCCTTGAAATTTAACCAAGTTTCCAGGAACAATGTAGTAATATAACTTAAATGTGTTAGTTTGTACTACATTCAGACGGATTTGTTATGATGCAAATATTTTCAACTAATATATATATATATTATTATTATAGGAAAATCTTAAGTTAAAGAAAAATCATAAAATAAGCACACGGACTATTAGGATGAAAAGTACCAAACATGGAGTTCCCATTGCCTTCTCTTCATTGAGTCATCAGACATTCTTTATGAGTATTGATCTGTGAATAATCAATATTTGTCATTTGATGCAAAATTCCTTAAATTATGAAAGAACTATTCCAACTGATAAAGCATCAGCACTGGAAAACTTTTTTAAATCTTTAACTCACCCCTTACATAATTTAATAATTTTCATTTCAGGTATTTCTCTTTGGCAGAAAATAGTTAGAACTAGAACAAAGGTAAAGTGCCATACTATTTGGGATAGTTGGTGAACTATTGTTTTATTGAGTTTCTTAAATCTCTGTGTAAAGAATGTGACTCAACTCAAAAAGTGGCTCTCTCTTAGGACAAAAACAGGAACATCTTGGGATTTCAGTCATCTTGGTGCACAACCCAGATGCATCCCAGGTATAATTAAAACTGCCGATATAAATCAAAGACAGAGACCAAAGAAAGAAGCAGGTTTTACCAGCTGGGTAGTTCAAGAAATTTCAATGTACAAAGGAACATATGTACGAGGGCTACAGTGTGTCTTACATGCACTAGACCCTGAGTTTGAGCTCTGGTATAGTTAGATTTTCCCCATCCTCAAGCACCACTGAGTATAGGTAGCAGAGCCAAACCAATTATAATTAGGCCCCTACCCCCTCCAGCACACTTGGAAGTCACCTCCATCACCACACACACAAAAAGAAATCAAATACTAAGAAGAATAAATATTACTTTTCCCTGATCTGATCTTCATAAACTTCTCTCCATATTTAAAAACAGTGTAAATATGCATACAAAATCAATAGATTCTCAAAGAAAATAATTATTAAAGGCATAAAAACTATTGGTCCAAGAGTACTAAAGAGTTAAACAGCTAAAATTACATTTCTAATATTTCTATTCAGAAAATAATATGGTTTTCAGGAAAGAGGTATATAGTAAAATAGGTGGACAAGAAACAAGCACTATGACCACCCAATCCTTATGACAATAGTTAACTCTGTTCTGTTTTTAATGTTTTCATTAAATCACCATGAGATAGCTACAAAGTTGTCCATGATTTGATTTCAGTCATACAATGTCCCAACACCCATTCCTTCACTAGTGTACATTTCCCATCATCACTGTCACTAGTTTCCCTCCTTCCACCTCTAACCCTCATTCTGCTTCTAGAGCAAACACTTTTCTTCTCTTGTTCTCTAGCTCTTTCTCTCTCTTTCATTTTGGGCTTTGTAGCTTGTGACACATGTACTGTAAAGCTGCTATGTATATGTTTTACCTACTTTCGGCACTTATGAAAAAAATGCTTTACATCACTAAACTTCAAGGAGATGCAAATCAAAACAACAATGAGATATCATCTCACACCACAGAGATTGACACACATCAAAAAGAAAACCAACCAGGGCTGGTATGGATGTGGGGAGAGGACTTTTATTCATTGTTGGTGGGAATGCCAACTGGTCTAGCCTATTTGGAAAACAATATAGATATTCCTCAAAAAGCTAGAAACTGAACTTCCATATGACCCAGCAACACCACTTCTGGGAATTTACCCTGAGGTCCCAAAAACACAGAGCAGAAATGCTATTTGCACTGCTGTGTTCATTGCAGTACTGTTCACAATAGCTAGGATATAGAAACAACCTTAGTGCCCAAGAACAGACTACTAAATAAAGAAACCATGGTATTTATACAAAGTGGAATACTACACAGCCACTAGAAGAATGAACTCATGACATTTATTTATAAATGAAAGGACATGAAGAGTGTCATTTTGAGTGAAATGAGTCAGAAGAAGTGGGACAGATATATAGAATGAGTGCACTCATTTGTGGGATATATATAAAACATAGCACAAGATTAATACCCAAGGACAATAGAAACAAGAGCCAGGAGGACTGGCTCATGGTTTGAAGCTTGTCACAAGTGGAGGATATGGGAAGAAGGCAGTTAGGATAGAGAAGGGACCACTATGACAATGACAGTTGAAAATGATCATGCTGGGGGCTGGAAGCGATAACACAGCGGGTAGGGCATTTGCCTTGCGCACGCTCGACTTGGGTTTGATTCCTAGCATCCCATATGGTCCCCCGAGCACCACCAGGAGTAATTCCTGAGTGCAGAGCCAGGAGTAACCCCTGTGCATTGCCTGGTGTGACCCAAAAAGCAAAAAAAAGAAAAAAGAAAAGAAAATGATGATGCTGGACAGTAGCTGACTTTGAAGATTCAGCTAAAATCATGACTCTTATATTCACTACTTAACTCTAGGAAAATGAAGCCAAGTTGCTCATGTAAGCTCTCAAATATATTGCTATTGTAGCCCCAAGTGTGAAGTTACTAAGAAACACAGAAGAAAATGATTATTCATCATTAGTGGAGACTTTATACTTCATTGCAAATCCAAGCGGAAAAATGATCTCTGAATCACATAAGTGTATTGTCAAACACCAAGTGATAGAATACCACCAAATGGCTGAGTGAACAATTCAGATAGTTCAAGCAGCAGGAGAGGGCATCCAGAGTGCTTTTCAGTTAGTGTGCTAAATCCCAAGGCAGATTTTTCTTTAAGAAGCTGTTTTTTTCAATTTACAAAATATGATAGAAAAGAAGGAAGGAATGTTATGAATTGAACTGAATCTCAGAGCTGATCTTTTCCAGTTTTTGCATGAAAGAAGAAGATGCTAAGAATTTGGACTTCCAACATTGCTCAAAGCTAATTCAAAACATTTCAACTTGCATTGGTGTTTGCTTAATCAATATGAAAAAATATATTGCAGTTATCTTGCATAACGGTTGTAGAACAGGGAAGGAAAATCATGAAAAAAATACTTCACAGAAGTGAATGATGTAAAAATAATCAGTGATGTTTTTCTGTCTGCTTTTTAAAAGATTCCTAGAAAATGATCCATGCTACCATTTCCAAAATAATTGCAGGTTATGAATTATCTTTTTAACCTGATTTTACTATTCTTGTTTGGTGTGGTACAAATGATTGATTTCCATCTACACACTTCACACCACTCAGTGGTATCAGGCAGTCCTGATGAAACCCCAAATAAAAATGATTCATTGGGTCTTAGTCATGTTGGGACATAAAAAGGAGATATTAAATTCTTGAATGTGTTATATTCATTTCTTATCGTGCCTGTATCCCTTTTTGGATTCTGTCTAGTTTATTGACTGTACAATAGTTTAATGAGAGTTAAAAGCCCTCTAAAGCTCTTCAATGGTCTCAAATAGAAAAGATTTGAGGACCTGTTTAATGGTCCTGTTTAATATGCAGATCTCCACTCCCCTAATACATACTGGACTCCCAGATGCACTCACTTCCTGACTCAGTCACACTGCCTTTCTTTAATTGCTTAAAGGGTCAATGTTCAGGGCCTTGGCAAATACCAGACTCCACCCCACAATTACTGAGTCTTTTTCCTGATGTCGTCCTCCTGTTTATTCAATATGAATATTAATCAGAGCTCATTGCTAGCTATGTTTTATATGGAGGCACTTTATTGTCCTGTGTTTTATTTGTTTTTGAAGCCACACTGTACAGTGCTCAGTTTACTCCTGACTCTGCATTCAACCATAACTCCTGGAGGAGCTCAGGTGGCCATAGTGTTGGCAGGGTTTAGGGTTAGTGATGAGCAGGCAAATACCTCACCTGTTAAATCTACAGCTCCTGGAAAACTTGTACTTTTGATTCTGAAAAATTACTTTTTTAAGTAGGAGTTGAAATCACTCCAGACCTATACATCTAGAGCAACTATGTTACTTGTTGCTTGCAGGCTTTCTGTAATTAAGAACTAGTTGAGGAAGAGGAATGAATGAGAAGGAGAAGCAAACTTTCATGTTATAGAAGTTTTCATTTTTCTTTCCTAACAACGGTGATAGTAAAGCTTATACACTTTAAGGACAAAGGTTATTTTCTTACAACTGTTCTCCCTGTTGAAGAGACAGCATCAGCAGAACAGTATTCACATTATAAAGATTTTCTTCCGTGACATCACATTTGTGAAATGGGGAAGTAAACATGAAAATGTAATTTTGCAAATTATTTCTTCCATTTCCCTTTCCCCATCCCTGGTCATCTATATAAAAAAAAAAGTAACTTTTATATTCAGCAGTTGTAATATTAAAAGAAAAAAAGTAAATAGCCTTGGGGCCTGAGAGTGGAGTGGATGTTTTCCTTGCATGAGGCCTAGTTGGGTTGGTACCCTGCCACCCCATATGGTGCCCCAAGCCCTGCCAGGAGTGCTCCCCTAAACACAGAGCCAAGAGTAAACCCTGATCACACTGGATATATTCCCCCTGGCCCCTCCCCCAATAAATAACACTAAATTCAAAACTCAGTTGGTCTTTTCATTTTTTGTTGATGTCATTAGTAAGTGGAAATTTTATCATCACTACTCAGCACTCTTCTGTTCCTGAGCCTTATCAGAAAGCTTACACCAAGAAACCCCTACATCCAGGGAAAGATGGCCACAACCTGAGAAACAGCAATCTAGCTACAAAAATACCGAGCAGAGGTATAGGCTCTGGAAAGTGGATTATTTAGATAAACTAGATGAAAAGTACATTAACTATCTGCAAAGATACTTCTAATTTCAACTCTTAAGAAAATCTGTTGGCTACACTTACAGCCTAGGGTCAAATTTAGACTGACTCCCAATAAATTGCAAACTGAAAAGGGGGGAAGGCGGTGCAATGGCCAAATACGTTACCCAGCAGCCACTTACACACACACCGCGCCCACCCCAGCTCCTGCCGGATCGTTTTTTTTTTTTTTTTTTTTTGCGCAGATGCCTTAAGACCACTCGCCCCGCCCCTCTACAGCGGGTTTAGGGAAGAGTCCAGCATCTAGCATCTATGGTTGGAACGTTCGGAAAGAGCGTCTTCCCGGGACTCTATGGTTTCTGCGCGGATGACGGGCCGTGTAGAAAAGGTACGCGCACGCAGGCGCGGAAACGACTCTTTCCGCTCTGTCGCCCAGCTCAGGGTCGGAGCGTCGCCATGGGTCGCCGCCCGGCCCGCTGTTATCGGTACTGTAAGAATAAGCCGTACCCGAAGTCGCGCTTCTGCCGCGGCGTTCCCGATGCCAAGATCCGCATCTTTGACCTGGGTCGGAAGAAGGCGAAGGTGGACGAGTTCCCGCTGTGCGGCCACATGGTGTCGGATGAGTACGAGCAGCTCTCCTCCGAAGCCCTGGAGGCCGCCCGCATCTGCGCCAACAAGTACATGGTGAAAAGTTGCGGCAAAGACGGCTTCCACATCCGCGTGCGGCTCCATCCCTTCCACGTCATCCGCATCAACAAGATGCTGTCGTGTGCCGGCGCCGACCGCCTGCAGACGGGCATGCGGGGCGCGTTCGGGAAGCCGCAGGGCACAGTGGCCCGAGTCCACATTGGGCAAGTCATCATGTCCATCCGTACCAAGCTGCAGAACAAGGAGCATGTGATCGAAGCCTTACGCCGGGCCAAGTTCAAATTCCCCGGCCGCCAGAAGATTCACATCTCCAAGAAGTGGGGCTTCACCAAGTTCAATGCCAGCGAGTTTGAAGAGCAAGTGGCCCAGAAGCGCCTCATCCCGGACGGGTGCGGAGTCAAGTACGTCCCCGACCGCGGCGCACTGGACAAGTGGCGAGCGCTGCACGCGTGAGATCTTGGGCTGGCCCTGCCGTGCTGGTTCGGGACAGATCTGCTGGTTCGGGGGACAGACTTGTGACTTTTATGTTCGCGGATGGGGACTGTGCGAGCCTGACTTTGAAGTTCAGAAATTCTGGTTTTGCAGATCTGAGTTATGTTCAATAAATCGTTTGCTGGCAAAAGAAATAAATATATATTTTAGTTCTCTCTATTTAAAAGTAAATAGTTCTTTAGAATGTAGTTTGCTAAAGAAATGGTCCTAGCAAGAGTTTGGTATTTTTAAGCCATGTATGTGATTTCTAGATGAAGCTTTTGCAAGGCAAAACTCAGCACTTCATATGATATTCCCCAATGAAAGGTGTTTTTTTTTTTTTCCTTTTAAGTAGAAAGCTGCTGACAGAGCGCTTGCTTCGTGCGCAAGGATGGGTTAGGTCCTGTTAAGGTCCCTGAGTAAGCACCCTCAAGCCTGGTGCAGCCCCCCCCAACCCCGCCCCATCTAGCCCCCAAATTCCTGGGAGGGAAGAGGAGAAGAAGAAAGTCTAAAAATATAGTTCATCGTAAAGTTAAGTAACTGTTTCTACGTTGAATTTTTTTTTAATCGAAAAGTTCAAAATTTTGCAGGGAAAAATTGCCTCAAAATTCCCCTTATTAGGCGTTAGGAAATTGTGTATCGCCACAAAACGTTTTCCCAGACAAACCTTCACACCTCATGTTCAAGGAGAAAAACAGTCCTGTCTGCTCTTTTCATCACGGGAAGGTCGTAGGTTGACAACGGATTTTATAGTGCTTGTATTTGAGTCCCAGTAGAACCAACAGAAAAGAGAAAATGACACCAGGTCAGCTCTCAGTTGTCTAAAAGACTCCAGAGAGTTTACAATCTTGTTATATCGATCACACTGATTTTTTCCCCTTTTTAGAAAGTGGCGGTAAGCTAAAACTCCAGGGTCTGAATTTATTTTAAATTCTATTCGTTTACACAATTACCACTCAGTATCCTCAGATTTTCATAATTATCTCAGTAAAAGTTGAATGAAATAAATCGAGGTCGTATAAAATTATTCAGGAGGGACCGCAGCAATAGTACAGTTGGTAATGCACTTGCCTTGCACAGGACCAACAGACTTCCAGGAGTAATTTTCTGAGTGCAGAACCAAGTATAAATACCCTGAGCATTATAGGGTGTGGCCTCAAAAAAAAAAAAAAGTCAGGAACTACTAACTTCTCCAAAAACAACTCAGAAATAAGAAGATAGTTTACTTTTTACTATATTTAGAGAACAAAAATTCAAACCAACCTTGAAAAAAATCAAAGTGCGAACAAATTACAACAAAAGCAACTATAATGTTGCTTTCGATTAGTATTTGAAAATATTTTCCGTGTTGCGTGTGCATCCTTTTTTTTTTTAAACCCGTGCCAGTTAAACATCTTGACCTTTTAACTTGGAAGTTCTCAGTATATACATGAAAACAACTAAGCGTTTTCACACAAGGATAGATTGTATAGATGAAAGGGAAAGCTCTGAAAGTCCTACATTAAAAAATTGAAGAGGTAGCTATCACTTAGTATTTGGCCTATTCCTGATTTTCCATTATAAACAAATTCCTGTTACTAGGTATTTTGACATATTTTTCATAACTAAAGTTATCTTTTGGGGGGAAATCTCAAATGGTGCCTTGGGTCACTCTGACTTGAATTTCAGTGCAAGGGTGTGGCAGTGCAGTGCTGCTCAGGCCCTGTGGTGCTGGGGTCCTCCATGCCTGCACCCAGGAGGTACTTGGGATCTCCTCCCCCCAGTCAAACCTGGGTTGGGTGCATGCTGGTAGGCAATGCAACCTAGTTGATGTATTATCTCCAGGCCTGTTTTTTAAATCATGGGATGTATGTGCGTTGTGTGTTTTGTTTTCCTATTTGCTAGTCACTCTAAAATTTTGATGCAAAAATAGGATCATTTTATACTTTTGTGTACTTTTTCCTTTCTAATTTTCTATTTTAAAATGGAAAACTAGTATATATTCATTGGTCCTAAATAAAATAACCATTTGCTCATTCAAAATTGAAAATAGGGGCCAGGGAGAATACAAAGTTCAAGGGTTTTGCCATATAAAACTCCTGTTATATAGCCAAAGATTAGATACCTGGCACCACATAAGGTCCTCTGAGAAGCACCAGGAGTGATCCCTGAGCATAGCAGGATTTGCCCATTGATCCCAAAAATTAAAAATTAAAAATTAAATTAGTTAAAATGAATCAACTCAAAACTGATTTAGTGGATGTGAAGTCTAGGTTTTTATGATAGAAAGTGAAAGTTTCAGCTAAAACATATAATTTGGTTTTGGAAAGCACATGTTAGAAATAAATGTTAGACAATCTACTATTATTCTCCATCCAAATATAAACTGGCTGGAATCTTTAATTTTTGGCTGTGGAGAGGCAGGTCCCAAGTTATGCTCAGGTGGTCTGTGGGCTAAGGATGCAGTAATGCTGTTTGATTCCTATGGTACCCATGTCACTGAGATAGTTGATGCTAGGGGCTTCCAGGTCTATACCATGAGATGCTTGGGGGACCATGTAGTGCCTGAAATCAACCTGATCACGCCAGCACCCTAATCACTGTACTATACCCTGGCCCCTTAAATCTTTAGTATTTGTTTATTGTTGTTTATCTGGGAACCACATAGTTCTCAGGGTTTACTCCTAGCTCTGCGCTCAGGGATCATTCTTAGTGGTGCTGGGGTCAGCCAGATGCCTTATTCTGTACTATCTCAACAGCCCCAGGACAATATCTTTTGGACTGAGGCAACTTTTTTTGGGGGGTGGGAAACGGTGCCACACCCAAAGATGCTCAGGGGTTACTCCTGGCATTAGGCTCAGGATTACTCCTGGCAGTGCTTGGGGGACCATATTGGATGCTGGGGATTTAACCTGGGTAGGACTACAAGGCAAATACCCTACACTGTACTATCTCTTCAGCCATACAGATAATTTTTTTTTTTAGGGAGGAAATTATTCCTTCCTCATCCTGGGTGATTAGATGTTAGGAAATTTTGATTTTCTTTCACCTGAAAATTATAAATTGAATGTCCTACTCCCCTTTCTTCATCCTCCTCCCCACCCACCTACCCCCACCCCACACACACCACATGCAAAGAAAAGGAAGAAAAAGAGAAAAACAATGCTACCGGAATTCCACTGGTACGTTCATTGGTACTTTCATTGGTACCTCCAACTAGCTACCTCCACAGAACCTAAATCATGCAGAGATTTTGTTCAGGTAACAGAGCCTTTCCTTACCCAACCAGCTCACAGACACTGGGGAGTTTTAGACCGAAGTGTCAGAGAATATGGATATTGCTGGGCTTGTTGAATTCCTAGATCAGTTCCAGAGATACAGCTAGCTAACTAGAGAGCTTTCATAATTTTTTTACTTTGACTTTTTTATATCCTTGTTGCTGGAAAGTGTTTCTGATTTTAGATAAATATAGAAAGATTATGTTCTTTTAAAAGAATTTCATCTTGTATTTCTTCTGATAATACTTGCCTATATTCTCACTTCCTGGAACTCATTAAATATATATTAGACCCCACTGTATCCTCCATTTATTTTTTGAGGGGAGGGGTGACCACCTCCAACAGTGCTCATGGCTAGTCCTGGCTAAGCTAGGGAACCATATGAGGTGCTGAGAACGGAACTTGGGTTAGCCTCTTGCAAGGCAAATTCCCTACCTGCTGTACTTTCTCTCCAGTTAAATCCATCATTTCTTTTAACCATTATATATATTATATATATATATATACATATATACACACATATATATATTTGTCATGTTCATGGTTATTTTAGTTGATTTCAATGTTTCTAAATGGTCATGGAGATTTTAATATTTCTAATTTATTTTCACCTTCATTCTTTCTCCATAGGGACTCAGAAACATTAGGTCTACTGTAAGCAGAGTCAGCTGGTCAGTAACTTTGGTGACTTATCTGATTACCTATGTGAATGATTACCTATCTGATTACACTATCCCCTTTCGAACTATCTTTTGAGCCGTTCCGTTCCTGTTATTTCTATAAATATACTGTATTATAAATACTTATGTCACTGTCACTGTAACTGTCATCCTGTTGCTCATTGATTTGCTTGAGCGGGCACCAGTACTGTATTATGAGACTTGCTGTTACTGCTTTTGGCTTATTGAATACGCCACAGGGAGCTTGCCAGGTTCTGCTGCTTGGGCAAGATACTCTCAGTAGCTTGCCCGGCTCTCCAAGAGAGACGGAAGACTCTCTGAGAGGGATGGAGGAATAGAACCCTGATCGGCTCGGCTGCGTGCAAGGCAAACGGCCTATCTGCTGTGCTTGCTATACTATATTTTTTTGTTTCAAATTACACTTAGTATTTATGCTTTCCTAAGAAATTCTAGCAAATCCAAGAATAACCAATTAAGTTTGGAAAATTTTGAAAATTAATTTGGTGGCGCTATTGGAAAAACTCATACGGACTCTCGTTTGTATCCTGGTTCTGCTTTCAGCTTTCCCTTTCACCTTAAGCAATTTCTTTGAACTTGCATAGCTTAGTTGCCTAAATTTCAAAAAACTCCCAACTGTAAAATAAAGATTATTATGATGAAAACATTATTATTATGAGAACATAGACTTCATACAGTTTATGGTATTAGTGCACTCTAAATGAATGTTGATTATTATTATCATTTATTATTAAATAATTAGATCTTGAAAGTTCACTGTTATTAGCTCTGCTTACTAATATAATTACTCTGACCATCAAGCGAAATCTAAATATTACTTACTTTTAGTTGGAGGATATCAAAATCTCTATGATTTATTTAAAATTATACTGAAAGTATTCACTGAAAGGTTTAAAGTGTACTTGTTTTTCCTTTATATAAGCCCTAAAATGACATCCAACTGTGAAACTGCTTACTAACCATCATACTTAGGATTCTCTGCAGGTTAATTCTAATTTTATACTAAATTGTGACTTAATTATTATAATTTAAGCAATACTGCCATATTTTAACTTTGTTAATGTATTTAAGGGATTTGATACAATTTTAATTAAATAAGTGATTATTTTCATTTATTATAAAATGAATAATTGTAGCAATATTAAAAATACCAAAAATAAGTCATTCACAATTCACTCACATATTGATATAGTTTTAATAGTATATTAATATATATTATTTTTAGATTTCATAAACCAGAAAGGTTACAATTGCTAAAAAATTTTATTTATCATGTCTTCTAAGAGGTTTATTAAAATGCAAAGAAGCATTGTGTAAAGAATGCTTTACACAGTGTATAAAATATAAAGAATCAAATCCATAAAAATGTTCAGTCAAATATTAATATTATAAAAATTACATTTTGTTTTGGACTTAAATCCATAATTGCTAACAAATAATTATAAAATTGTCATGCAAGATTTTTCTTTGTATGCATCTTCTCTATATATAATACATAAATATGCACATACACATTTCAAGTATACACACATTTCATTGATTAATTTTTCAGTACTTTAGCAAATTTTGTGCTCTCCAGTCTAACCACATCAAGGGTAAAAAACAGAGGAAGAATTACTTTTTCTGAAATAAAAACTTGTACACATAAGCTATTTATCTACATATTTGTAAAAGTTAACAAATCAAGTTTCATGTTTTGAGCTTTGAGAAGATAACAAGTACTAATTATACCAGTAAAACATTAATGTAATAAGGAATTATAATTTATTTGTAGGCATGGTGAAACTTAGTTCTGATTACAGTAATGCCCCTAAGGAATATTATAACAAAATGTAATCTGAATAATGTTATGAGTCTCATTATTACCAACCAAATCTAATGCATCATTTTTCCAAATATGAAGTAACCATAGAAAGTAAATAATAGTTTTTCTAATATATGTACTATTAGAATTTGTTGTATTCATTAAGTGAACATACATATATTGATTGCCCATAATGGAATATGACAGTTGAAGACAGAAAAAAAACTGGAAATAGAATCTTGGACTGAGATTCCAATCCCATCTTAAAAGTAAAATACTATAAACAGGGAATCTGCTAATACTTGCTAAACTCTCATAATTGACAACATTAAAAATAAAAGAAAGAAAGAAAACTTGAAACTCTTTATAGACAGTAGGGAATCTATAGAAATTCCAAAATCTATGAGATTTAGTAATGCTAAAGCAAAAAAAGGAACTATATACAGATTCTTTAGCTTTACAGATTATTAATAGCATTATGCCTTATACCATTTACTCAATAGTTTATTATTTTTCACAAATACATGGACCTCATTTTGAGTTTGCTCTTCTGTACCCCTAGAGCAGGGCCTCTTAAACATATTCCACATGTGATCTCATTTTGCCTGAGAAATGCAACACTGGCAAATGCTACCAGAAACACATATGGATTTATTAAGTGCTTGAATTTGAATATTTTTTATGCTTGTGTGTTGAGAAATTTTTAGTATTTCCAAATCTCCAAGGTTCCCATGTTCTGCTTTTAAAAAATAAACTGATCTACAATTTAAGAAGCGAGGCACAGGGCGTCCTTATTAACCTAAAGAATTTAAAGAAAAATCTTGGCATTATAAGACTCTTTTCCTCTTATTTCTACATTTCTATTTTTTATCACTTTCCCATGCAGTTGCAATATCTCTCCATTTGCTTTAGTTCTGTGACTATCTAATAAAATTTTTGTACAAAGAAAATGTGAGTTATTGCAAGTAAATATACTTTTGTTGAATTTATACTTTCTAAGCTTTTATTACAAGTATAAAAAAACAATTGAATATTACATATTGTTTTCAGTATAGGTAAACATTTTTTATTCTAATAATTTAATGTTGTTTGTTTGTTTCAGTGCTCAGGGTTTGCTCCTGGCTCTATGCTCAGGGATCACTCCTGGAGGGGCATGGGGGACCTTTTAGGGTGCCAAGAATCATCCCTGGTCAGTCATGTGAGGACAATGTCCTACTCACTGTACTATCTCTCCTGCTTCTGTAATTTGTATTTTATACAGAGGTAGTGATATTTTTTCTGACTTGCAATATATTTTTAAACAATTTGTTTGATTTGTTTTAAGGTAGATCTTATATTCTACTATAGTCTTTTATAGAATGCCATAAAAATTATAGAAAAGATTTAGGTTAGGCTTCTTAAAAAGTAGAAATTAAGATTGCCCTTATTTTTGAAAAGGATGCTCACAACATAAGAGTGATGAATGAAAGGAAGGAAAACAAGGTAAGAGAAAAGACAGCACAATAAAATAAATGCAATCATTATAATCAGTATCAAAGTGACTTTGTAGATAACTCATTGTTAGCTTGACATGTGAGACTTCCAGAGAAGAAGGGATTGCATCAGAATATTCTCTGAAAAGACAGGAGAGTGAAATTATATGTATCCACACATCCTTCATTTTTTCTTGTCAAGGACCATGCATGACTAATCTGTTTTCTGGGGGCTGTTCTGGAAGCCAAATTGCATGGTCCATATTCAATAGTAGTTTCTCTAGTTAGAAAACATAGCAGTGCTAAACCAAGAAGAAAGAAGGAGATCGAGAGAGTCTGTGAGATCCAAAGCAATTGTAATCTAACAGAGCAAGGATTTTATTGTATTTAAATTAGCTTTAACTTTAAAATATTGTATGATGCAATAGATATATCAGAGAATTGACTTTCTATTTCAAAGTAGAAAGTAAATTGAGTTATCAAAAATGAATACTAAAATGTATTCAGATGACAAGGATATGAAAATATATTTTCTATCCTGTTATTAGTGAAATGCAAAATAGAACAACAGTGAATTACCAATGTATACAAAGGGATGGCCAAAGTTCAGAATAGTGATACCAAATGCTGGCAAGAATAAAGTGGTACAACAGGAATGCCAATACTCTGAGGTGGGAATGCAAGATAGCAGTCACTTTGGAAAAGAATTTGGTTGTTACTTACAGAATAAAGCCTACTCTTACCATAAGAACATTGAGTGTACTGCTTGGGTTTTGCTCAAAGAAATTAAAATCTACACCCACACAAAACTTCACATGTATGTATACTACAGCTCTATTCCTAAAACTTGGAAGCAAACAACATAGACTTCAGTAGGTAAATGGACAGATAAATATTTTGACATTGGAATATTATACAACCAGTGAAGAATTAAGTAATCAAATCATATAAAGTCAAGAAAGAAACTTAAAAGTATATTCTGAAATTCAGTAAGTTAAGATGAGAAGGTTATATCCTATAGGATTCCAGGAAATAGCAAAACTATAGATACAGTGAAATGATCATTGTTTACGAGGGATGGAGTCTAATGAATAGGTTGAGGATGGAAGATTTTTAGGACAATGAAAATACACAGTACAATGAAATGATTGACAGGTAACATTATACATTTATCGATTCCTAATGAATACTAGTAGGAAACTATAATTTAGACCATGAGCTTTCAGTGATTATTATGAGGCAATATTGTTCATTGATTGTTACCATAGACTGCTCAGATAGAGGATGTTCATAATTAAGGAAACTATTTTGTATGAGGGCCAGGAGATAAAGAAAATCTCCATATGTTTCCTTTAGCTTTGCAGTGAGCCCCAAACTGTTTTATAGTAATGGCATTTTAAAATATAAATATTGGGGCTAGAGCAATAGCACAGCAGGTAGGGTGCTTGCCTTGCGAGGGGAGTAAGTCCTGAGCACTGCCTTTGTGATCTCATATACATACACACACACACACACACACACAGGGGCACACAATGCATAAAAGTTGAATATTATGATAGTTAAATCACATTATTGCATATGTAATTTAGAAGCATTTAATACCTCTAAAATGACCGTTTTGTAACTATGAGCTAACTGCTATTTTTTTATTTATTGACTTGTGATAGTTCTTCATGTTTATCAGATATTACTTACATTCTTCATGTTTATCAGATATTACAAGAGAGTCTCTTGCCCGCACGCCTGGCTATCTTCCCCGGGGCCTCTCGGAGGTGATGGGCTCCAGTTTCCCTCCCCACCCCGAGCAGAGCTCTCGGCAGCTGAAGACCATCAGAACCTAGCTACAGCCATGCTGGAGGCCCCTCTCCACATGTTCAGATAGGTCTCATGCATGAAGGTACCGGCAGAGGAACCCAGGTGTGTGTAATCCCATCAATGGCCACCATCCAGAGAGAGACTTAAAAGCAAGCTCTCAGAATCGATATCTTTAGCCTTCTTCCTCTGGGAGAAACTGACAGTCTTCTGAGAGTTTCCTGCCAACATGGGACAGCCTTGCAAGCTTCCCATTGTGTATTCATATGCAAAATCCAGTAACAAGCTGGATCTCATTCCCCTGACCCTGAAGAGCCCCCAGTGCAACATCGTTAGGAGGGCCAAGTAGAGATAGACTTCTAAAATCTCAGGGAAAGGACGAAATGAGATACTACTGAGATCGCCCAAGAAATCGGTGGTTAACGGGATTTTGAGATTGTATTATCACTTTTACTAATTGAATTTTCAACTTTTACTAGTTGATATTGTGTGTGTATATATATATACATATATATATACCTTTTTCAGTGAAAAATATGGCAATATAGAATTCTGGGAAAATAATAGCCTATTCAGTAATTGTGTGGGAAGAACTGATAACTCATGGTTAAAATTGATAACCTATAGCTCAACTTTAATTGTGACTATTCATAGAGGGTAATAAATACATATATGGAATTTAAAGATGAATTACAAAGAGAAGACAAGATCCAGATTAAGAGATAAACACTGCTACTGACTTAGAAATGGCCCATTTGTCATCAATGATCCTTTCTCCTCCCTCCTCTTTAAGGTAAATCTTTTCCTAGATTTTTTTTTAAATTTTTTATTGTGGAAAGTTACAAAGTTACAAAGTTTTCAGGTTTAAATCTCAGTTATACAATGCTCGAATACCCATCCCTTCACCAGTGCTCATATTCCACCACCAAGAATCCTAGTATAGCTCCACCCCGCCCCCTCACACCCAAACCCCCCCACGCCCCTAGCCCCCCCACCCTAAGCCCCCCCCCACCTGTGTAACTAATAAATTTCACTTTACTTTCACTTTGATTGCATACAATATTTCAACAAAACTCACTATTATTGTTTGGAGAGTCTCTCCCCTAAATCTTTTCCTAGATTTTTAACAATTCATTTGCTTTTCTTTTTTAAGTTTTGTATCAGTGATTATATCTATAATTATTAAGCTACATTCTTATCTCCTTGTACTCTTTTGGGTAACTCTTGGCTCTGCTTTCAAGAATCACTTGAAGTGATATGGACTACTGGAGATTAAACCTGGGTCAGCATTATGCAAGGCGAGCACCTTACCCGTTGTAATATCCAGTGCCTGTATTTGTACTTTATGCAAAAGACATCCCCATAGTTTTATTATTTCTATTTGCCTCCCCAAAATCTAAGATACTTCCCTTTTCTTTTTCTCATCAATGAATGCTCTATTTCAATATCATGAATAAAACCATCTCTTCAGTGCATTTTGTATTTCACTACACACACACACACACACACACACTTTAAGTTATGAGAATGGAGAAAATGTTTGAGCAAGAAAAGATATAGATTTTGAGTATATTTTGAACTCAAGCCCATGGTCTCTCTTAAAAACATATCTTGTTTGCTTACCCTTATTTCCACTTTGAAGAGCTTTCTCTCACTTGAACACATACTTCTCTTTCCCCTCACTTCTTTCTAAATAAGTCTCAAGAAAAACTACCTTGCCTCAAAAAAAAAATAGATTAGCTATCCAAAACCATTAGTGGCATACGTAAATCATGATAGCTTTTTATGGCAAATTATTGGTGTCAGGAGATAATATTCAAAAAGATAAAATTATAATTTCTAGATAGGTAAAATACCATGAGTGCCGGATACATTATTACTTAATTATAAAACAAGAAAATGTTTTGATACTTTCAAAATAGAATATAAAGCAAAAATTATATAGACTAGGGATATGAAAATAAATGTACAGATACAGACAAAACTAATTTCCTCTACACTGGGAAAGGTAAGCCACTTGAAGTGTACTGCCTTTCACGGTACAGATTTCTTATCAAAGATGGTATATTTTGCCTGGCTCTTGATTATCTGCAAAATATAGGCTTACAGATGAGCCCAAATAATAGAAAATGCCATGAAAATCAATGTTTTGCCATAGATAATGCATAGCTTTGCACTGAAAATATTTTTTTCTGTAATAACATTAGTCTTTGGATAATTTTCACTTAATCAATATTGTCACATTCATGGAATAGCTGACTCTATATGATGAACATTGTACTGCTATTTTTTATCTTTTTGTTATTCTGCCTCCTTTCAAATCATTAGGTTTTTCATATTTGTCTTTTCCTATTACATTTTATGTTCTACTCTCTGGGCAGCATGTCCAGCCTCATTTTTAGTCACCCTTCTCATAGCCTCTTCTGATTTCAAGTTTTCCTCACACAAGTGAAGACTTCATGGTGCTTTAATAGCTTGGAGACAAAGAAGCAGACAGTGTCTCTTGACAAATGATGTATTTCAAGAACAGACTTCAGATCCATTATTGTGTGATAGATATGTGAATCTATAACTCCTGTACTTTAAGGATTTAAAAAAATTGCATGCGCCCTGCTGACTTGCCAGGCTTCTGTTTCAAGTAAGTTATTTTTATCATTTGAAAACCCTCTTTATGAATGAAGACATTTTACTCTAAGTTCAGGAAAAGGCTATTATTTTTCAGGGAAAGGCTATTGTTTAAGCAATTATAGGCCACTTCTGAATTGTGAATGATCATTTGCTAAGTAGAATAATTTTTCAAATTTGTGGCAGTGCCCAAAAAAGGCTGAGTAATATGCAGGATACTGCTTTGTCTAATATTTACAATACATCTACTGCCATTTCTGAGAACTTTTTTCCCCCCATTTTAGTAGTTTTGGTTTATTTCCTGTTTTACTCATTCAAGGTCCTTTTTTTTGTGACAACTGAACTCAGACAAGATGCATGGAACTCATGAGTTTCTGGGTAGATAGATAATATAAGGATTGAGACATGGATTTCAGGGTCTGTAGAGATAGTACAACTAGTAAGGCCCTTGTCTTTCATGCAGTTGACTTTCAGGAGTGATCCATGTGCATAAAGTCAAGAGTAAGCTCTGAGTAATGCTCAGCATGATCTTTAAACAAATAAAAAATCCTAAATATTTTCCTTCCCATTTTCACCACTTAAATGGTGGTGAAATTCCTGCAAATTCCTGAAGTAGTCATTTATTTTCATCTAAAATTGGAAATAAAACTAAATGAGATAATCTCTAAAAAGTGCTTCATACAGCTATAAAAAAGA
This sequence comes from Sorex araneus, assembly GCF_027595985.1. Lineage (NCBI taxonomy): Eukaryota > Metazoa > Chordata > Mammalia > Eulipotyphla > Soricidae > Sorex > Sorex araneus. The sequence continues at coordinate 52,645,070 of NC_073304.1, forward strand.
AAAAGTACTAAACCTTATTACTTATTATCATGTAACAATTCTTTGCTTGCTCCTTTTCTTACTATTTAGCCTTCTATAACTTTCCATATAAAACTAGTTCTCCTGATGAAAAAAAAAAACTAGTTCTCCTGAAGGAAAAAAAAACTAGTTCTCCTGGATAAAATAGTTTTATGTTAGTTATAACTTCCATTTATTATGAATTCACTATGTATAATTTAATGTATTATTATTTTTAATGTTCTAAGTGAAAAAAGTTATTTCCCTAAGGACCAAAAGAACAAAACAAAATTTATTTGCAATGTAATCTACATTAATAAAGAGATAGTAATTCACACATTTAAAATATAATTACGGGGCCAGTAGATTAGGTGCTTGCCTTGCATTCTATGGGCCTGACTTTGATCTCTGGCATCCCATATGATCCATGGACCACTGCCAGGAATAATTGCTATGTGCAGAGAAAGAGTAACTCCTGAGCATCATCAGATGTGGTCCCCAAAGTAAAATACCTATGTACATAGGTACATATGTATGTATGTACATATATATATACAGTATAGTGATACATACTGTGTCACTCTTGTTCTGTTGCTCATCAATTTGCTCGAGCGGACACCAGTAACTTTGGTTAGGGATCCGTTCATCCCTATCACATTCAGGGGCAGTGTAATGAGGCCTATTATTGTTACTGTTTTTGGCATATCAAATATGCCATGGGTAGCTTGCCAGGCTCTGCTGTGTGAGATTCTGCATTGCTCTCTTCCAGGAGCTTTGTTTTATAGCCTCTGGATCTTGGCCATTGATAAGATTACATGGCTCTGGAGGCAGTTTGTGAGTGTGACTGACAAGATACTGGAAAATGGGGGATCTGGGTGGAGGATGCCCAGTCATGATTTGAGCAGGCTTAGAGATCTCAGTCACGGGTCCCTCATACCTAGGTTCCTCTGCCGGTTACTTCATGTGTGATGTTCGTCTGAGTGTGTGGAGAGTGGCCTTGAGCATGGCTGTGGCTGGGTTCTGGATGTTTTTGGCTGTCGGGGCTCTGCTTAGGGCCGGGAGGGAAATTCAACTTGCCTCCCTCCGAGGGGGCGTGGGTAAAGACAGCCTGGCATGGGGGCAAGAGATTCTACATACATGTATAATTGCATGTATACATATATGTATAATTGATATATAATTGCATATATACATATAATTGATATATATATATAGCTTTGTTGTCCCGTTGCTCATTGATTTGCTCCAACAGGCACCAGCAATGTCTCCATTGTGAGACTTATTGTTACTATTTTTGGTATATCTAGTACACTGTGGCTAGCTTTCCAGGCTCTGCTGTGTGGGTGGATACTCTTGGTAACTTGCCAGGCTCTCCGAGAGGGGAGTAGGAATCAAACCCAGGTCGACCGCATGCAAGGCAAACACCCTACCCGCTGTGCTATTGCTCCAATTGGTATATATATATATATATATATATATATATATATATATATATATACACAATTGCATATATGCATATATATAATTGATATATAAACATTTTAGAAAAAATATTTTTATTATATTTCATTATGCAAAGGTATCACTGTATAACTGTATCACTGTCATCCCATTGCTCATCGATTTGCTCAAGCGGGCACAAGTAATGTCTCCATTGTGAGACTTGTTACTGTTTTTGGTGTATCGAATATGCCACGGGTAGCTGGCCAGACTCTGTCATGCGGGTGGAATACTCTCCGTAGCTAGCCGGGATCTCCGAGAGGGACAGAGGAATCGAACCCGGGTCGGCTGCATGTAAGGCAAACACTCTACCTGCTGTGCTACCACTCCAGCCCAATAAAAACTTCACAACTGGAACAATTGTCAGGAACCAACTGGTGCTGTCTGGGACACTGTGGGTGCCCACAGGATATATCCGCAGCACAGTTTACACTATGGAGGTTGAAGTGTAGTTGGCCATAATAAGCATGAGGACAGAACACTATAAACCAGAAAAGACCTGGGGCCTTAGTGATGTCACCCTATTACTGGAAAACTCTGTAGACAGAGACAAATTAGAGATTGAAGGACACTCCCTTCAGGGTAAATCATGTCCTTGAGCAATAACAAAGTTACATAAACATCACACATTGTGCTGCATAGCAAGGTTACTGTACCTGCCATTCTTTATCTTGAACTTCCCCAATGCCTGCACTTAAATACAAAGCCTAGAAGAGCCCCAGAAAAATAGCCTGTGCTGGTTAAGGAAACTGCATGCTATCACCCCTTACTGAGCTTGGATTGATTTTACTATCTTGTGCCTCACATGGGGCTGCCTGACTGACTGCCCAGAAGAAGAAATTCATACTAGATGTGACAATAAACTAACCCATGAAAGGAAAAAGTCTTATTGCATCAGACAACATAGATTGTCAACATTTCTTTTCACAAAGCTCCACTTTTTAATACCAATGTTTTTGCTTCTCTCAGAGAGCCAGTCTGGTGGAACAAATCACACTGCTTCCCATGCGCTCAGATATAAGACCTAATGAAATCTTGTCTTGGCTACTTGTCAATATTTGTTGACGGAAAAAATGTTGGCACCTAGGGTTTATAACATGACCAGTGGACATAGGATTTCAAAGCCCTCTATCTCTCAGCCTGGTGGCAAAGGCAATGGCCGATGCCCTGATATAGCTAGCAGGAAGCCAGAAGGGATGGACTATGCCAGGCTGGGATGAGTAGTCCACAAATTAAGAACCCTGTAAGACAAGGCTAATTCCTGCTTCCTGCAGGTTACCACATGTCTCCGACCTTTGGGAACTGGAAACTGGGTATGAGGCAGGAAGGCAGAAGGCAGAAGGAACAGACTACAGCCAGCATCACCCAGTAACCATAACCCAGCCTTTCTAAGAGGAGGCCTTCCCCAAGATTTCGAGACCTGTGGGTTTGAGGCATTGACTAAAAGACACTAAGCTTTGTTTCTGGGTCTTCTTTTTTTTTTCAGCCTCCTCTCCTAAGACTTCAGAAGCAGCTGAGTGTCTGGGCCTGGGCTTGCAGGTCATTGCGTCCTCTCTTCTAGACAGCGGTAACTGGTAGGAAGGGAGATGGGAGAACTAGTGCCACAATAAACTCTGTTTTCAGCATTTCAAAAAGAAGCCCCATACTCATGTGCAGTCACTCCTACTTTTCCAGAACTTTATGCTTCTGCTCTAGGCTACCATTATTTTCATAAATTTTATACGCTGATAGACATGTTTTGGACCTCTCATATAAATGAAATCATACCCTATGTGAACTTTGTGTCTGGCTCTTTTCGGCTAACTTAATGTCTTAAAGGTCCATATATGTTTTAACATATCACTCTTTCAATTCTTTTTCTATTGTTGAATATGATCCATGTTCAGATCTGTCAGAATCTTTTTATTCATCTATCATTTGATGAATATTTTCTATTTTAATTTCTGCCTTAATAACAATGTCTTAATGAGCATCTGGGTGATTTTGATTCACTTCCATATACAGGTAGGACTAGAATTTCTGGGACATATCATAACTACATATTTCATTAAAGTGGTTTTTGTATATTAAGTTGTATGTAATTAGTCTGTACAAACCAGTTAATTTGGATATGAATATAATCCATAAAACTATCACCACAATATATGTCATAAACTATCCATAAATTCCAAAATATTCCTCTCTTTTTTATTTAATTGCATTATTTAAATTAAAAAACAGGCATGAGAGATAGTATGGGAGGTAAAGCATTTGACACCCAGATTTGATACCCTGCGAATTTGGTTCTCCAAAAGCTGCCAGGAGTAATCCCTGATCAGAGAGCCAGGAGTTAACTCTGAGTACCACCAAGTGTGAGCCTCCAAAATTTGAAAAATAAATGAATAGATTTAAAAAATGAAAATAAAAATAATATATTATCTACCATGGTAGAATTTTTTAAATACTTAATACAGTATTTCCTATAGATACTACACTGTGCAGTAGACCTCTAAGGACCTGTGTCGTGACTTTACATCTTTGATTAATATTTCCATATTTCTTCCTCCCCTTATCTTCTGACTACAGCTCTTCAATTTTCTTTTTAAATTTTGTTAATTTAATTAATTAATATACTTCTTTACTAATAGGATAGGATTGCATCTATTTTTATTTTTTAAATGAATCACTATGAGATAGAACCTATTCAATTATCTTTTTAGATTTTGTTAATTTAATTAATTAGCATATTTCTTTACTAATAGGATAGACTTGCATCTATTTTAAATTTTTTTTTTTAATGAATCAATGTGAGATAGACCCTTACAAAGTCGTTCATGATTAGGTTTCAGTCATACAGTGTTCCAACTGGACTGGAGCGATAGCACTGTGGGAAGGGTGTTTGCCTTGCAAAATTGACCCGGGTTCGATTCCTCCATTCCTCTTAGAGAGCCCGGCAAGTTAATGAGAGTATCCCCCCCACATGGCAGAGTCTGGCAAGCTACCCGTGGCATATTCGATATGCCAAAAACAGTAACAACAAGTCTCACAATGGAGATACTACTGGTGCTGCTTGAGCAAATCAGTGGACAACAGGACAACAGTGCTACAGTGCTAAAGTGTTCCAACATCCATCCCTCCACCCGTGTGCATTTCCCAGCACCAGTGCCCCCAGTTTCCCTCCTATCACCCCCCACCCCCACCCCCAGCCTCCTTCCATGGTAAGAACAACTTCTTCTTCATGTAGTTGTTTCTTTTGTCCCATTTTACTCATCTCCTCTTCCCTTCTGGTAACTACTAATTGAGGCTTATAGTTCAAAAGTCTATTTATATTCTATTTAAATCATCTATTTGTTCATTTATTTGTTCATATCCCACAAAGAGTGAAATCATACAGGATTTGCTTTTGTCTGACACTTCACAAAGCACCAGAGGTGCTTGGGGGAACAGCTGGTGCCTAAGACTGAACCCAAGCACCTGCATTGCAAAGACTGTGATCCCACTGCTCTGAACCAGTCCCCTAGATGTCATGTGTTCATTTTAGTTATGAAACCCCTATAAGTTGTAACTATAATAGTAAGGATATTGATAGTGCTAGTAAACATTTACTAGACACAGTATACCAAGACATTTTTGTGTAGTACCTTACATAAGTCTCTCAAAATTAAGTGAGATGCTTGTTATAATTTTTAAGTTTGCAAAATATCTTTTATGTTTTTGGTTTGTTTGGTTTGGGGCCACACCCAGCAGTGCTCAGGATTTGCTCATGATTCTGTGCTCAGAGATCACTCCTGGTGGGCTTGGAGGACCATATGGAATGTCCGGGATCTAATCCATGTTGGCCATGTGCAAGAAAAACACCTGACCCACTGTACTATCATTCCAGCCCCTGATACAGATAAATTTTAAAACAGACCTTATTATTTATCCTTGTCTATTATTTTAAATACAATTTGTAAACAAAATACACTTTTACATAAACGTTATCTTAGAAAAATATCTTGAAGGAGAACATCTAAAGTTCAGCTTTTTGTAATTAGCAATGTCACAAAGCTACTGTGGCATATCATAACTATATATTTCATTAAAGTGATTTTATATAATAAGTTGTACATAACTAGTATGTACAAACCAGTCAATTTGGAGATAAATATACATCCATAAAATTAACATCACAATATATGTCATAAACTATCCATCAGTTTCAAACTATTTTCTCTCTTTTTATTTAACTGCATTATTTTTAATTTAAAAATATCTTTAATAGTTTTTCTATTTGAAAATTCTTAAAGCAAAGTATACTGAACAGAGGAAATCACACATCTATCTCGTTTAGAGTAATAAATTTTATTCCATTTGATAACAATAAATGTGAAAATTTTTTCGGTATAAAGTTATTCCTACTGTTCTTACCAAAATTCTGAGCAAGTTTTTAAGATCTCTTGTATACTAGGGGTAAGAGATACTGATAAAATAAAATTTGCTATTAAACCAGTATTACTGCTTTGAAGAAAGCAATTATCTTGAATTGCTTTAGTATGACTGCTATCTGTTTTTTAACTAAAAAAATCTCCCAAATCATTTTTCTCTCTAAGAATAAGGCAAGTTGTACACGTAGTATATCAAACAAGGGATTAAAGTAGAAAAAAGTGCCAAAGTGGTGCAGGTGAGAGAGTTCTTCATTTTTTAAGCTTAGCTGAGGGATAAAAACAAAAACAGTCTGTATTCTGCCAACTCTGAGATTGGAAGGTCAATATGGATGAAATATGATAAAAACGGCATAGAGTAGAGTGGGTTTGAGTGTAAGACTTTAGTGCTAAAAAAATGTCTAGGTCAGGGTTACTGTGAAGCAACTAAGTGAGAAATATCAATCAGACAAAAATATTTTCCTGAAGATAGCTAATATGGAAAGAGCAAAAACGCTAGATAAGCAAAGGAGGGAAAAAACATTGTTCTTGCTCACAGTAATGGCTCAGCAGCTTTCTAGCACACTAAAAGTAGCTGTAATCACACATTTTCATTTGCTACTCTCTATCACCCTGATGGCCAATTTATCCACAGTCGCATATTTACAGGCCTGTTTACAAAATTGAAATTCTTCACCAGAGCTGATGCTACATCGCCTCAGAGCACTATCGGATTTAATTGAACCAGCATGAAAGAACTGATGAATGGTTTTGCTTGCAATGAAGAAAGTGGTGCAGGGCAGAATATCAATGGAAGATTTTAGCCAGTACTTAGTGGCGGGGACACAAAATTGCTGGTTATTGCTATATCCTTCTCTCTCTCTCTCTCTCTCTCTCTCTCTCTCTCTCTCTCTCTCTCTCTCTCTCTCTCTGCCACACACACTCTCTCTCCCACACTCTGTCTCTTTCTCCCTCAACTTACATGTGCCTAATTATTATTTTCTTTGCCACATTCTCTTATTTTTCTTTCCATTGTGTGTGCTGTGTCATCCACTCTTAGCTTGTCTAAATGATAGACACAAATCAGTTTGATTGATTGCAAACTTCAGTTTTTTTACTTTCATATGCTCCATTAAAATATTCCAAAGTAGAAGAAAAAGTATTTTCACATTGCTGCTATTCACGGAATTATCGTGATGAAGCATTGCAAATCAAATGCAACCAAATCACTATATCTTGCTTTGGACTTCACAGACAGTGCCCAATGGATTTATCTACTACATTCATTGATAATGCCTATTTTCTATTGCTGATGTTTGTCTTTTATTCTTTCTTTAAAACCTAGTTTTCTGAATAAATATTTACTGTTTTACTGGAATTTTCCATCTTTATTTATGCTTAGGTCCCAATCACTCTTTCCTATCCTAAATCTGTTTCTTTATTTTCTTCTCTGTAATTAAACTTATTTCAAGTTTCATAAAAGATACACTTATAAAAAAATTTCCTGACAATCAACCAATTTTTTTAGGGATCGAGATTTCAAAGTTTCATCATCTTATTCTTCCACTATACTTTACAATTCCCTTTAATTGATGAAATTATTTTCATTATACTTTTCTTGTTAGTATGTAATCTGACAACCAGGAATGAGACTGATTATATTTTTTAATATTCTGATTTTGACTTCCCAGATTTTACTGAATGTCAAACAATGTTAAAAATTATATTTCTCAACTTGGTGAGCTACATGACTAATTCATTTTTGTTTTATTTATCATGTAATTACAAGTAAAAATGAATTGACATTTATATTTCCTTTTCCTTTTCATGGCATAGTGCCTACTCATATCATCTTTTCATCTTGCTGCTATTTTTCTTTCTGAGCCTTCTATAATAAATCATGAAATTTGGTATTTCATTTATTTAGTAGTTCCTAGATTTGCTTTAAGTTGTCTTTAATTTTCCATTTTATCCTATCTTGCTTACACTTTATTTTGGACATCTTCAAATTTGTCCTAATCAAGCACTGAGAAATATTTGCATATTTATACCTCTATTTTTTTTTCATGCTTGAATGTTGTTTCTTGGTCAATTATGATTTCTCTCAACCCTTTGAAATTTCTATTTGTTTCATTTATTTTGCCATATATTAAATTTCTTTGTTGTTTCATTTACCTACATAAATCAGATTCTACAAATACTACCCTAATTTTAATCTTTTGTTTATATAGTAGTGAATTTAGTCACAAAAATATTCAATCAAAGTATAGTTACTACTGAACATATTCTCTAGACATTTACATGGCTCAATGGAGTTCTATGACCATATCTTTTTATTATTATTATTGTTATTATTTTTTTAATTGATTTATTTTTAAAAATATTTTAATTTTATTGAAGCACCATGAGATAGTTACAAGCTTTCATGTTTGGGTTACAATCTCACAATGATCAAACACCCATCCCTCCACCAGTGCACATTCCCCACTACCAATATCCCTGGTATACCCCCCCTTCCCACCCTCCCCCTGCCCTTATGGTAGACAATATTCCCCATATTCTCTTTACTTTGGGGCATTATAGTTTGCAACACAGACACTGAGAGGTCATCATGTTTGGTCCATTACCTACTTTTGGCATGCATCTCCCATCCCAACTGGTTCCTCCAGCCATCATTTTCTTAGTGATCCCTTCTCTATTCCACTTGCCTTCTCCCCTCCGCTCATGAAGCAAGTTTGCAGCTATGGGGCAATCCCCCTGGCCCTTGTATCTACTGTTTTTGGCTGTCAGCCTCATGTGATGCTACCCTACACTCCACAAATGAGTGCAGTCCCTCTATGTCTGTCCTTCTCTTTCTTACTCATTTCACTTAGCATGATACTCTCCATGTTTATCCATTTATAAGAAAATTTCATGACTTCATCTCTCCTAACAGCTGCATAGTATTCCATTGTGTAAATATACTAAAGTTTCTTTAACCAGTCATCTATTTTAAGGCTCTCTGGTTGTTTCCATATTTTGGCTGTTGTGAACAGTGCTGCAGTGAATATATAAGTACAGATGTCATTTCTACTGTGCTCTTTCGCATCCTCGGGATATATTCCCAGAAGTGGTATTGCGGGGTCATATGGAAGCTCAATTTCTAGTTTTTGAAGGACTGTCCATATTGTTTTCCAGAAAGGCTGGACCAGTCGGCACTTCCAACATCAGTGAAGGAGCGCTATGCCATTATCTTCTCTCACACTTAAAAAAATATCCATCTATTAATCTGCTCAGCACTGAGTGGATGTGAAAATGATGGTGATAGGTGAAACAAATTCTTGTTGCTTTGGCTGAAATATTATCAAATCTGCTATCCAAAATTTTTTTACCCAATATTCAGAAACTCGAGCACACATAGCACTGTAGCACTGTAACACTGTCATATCATTGCTCATCGATTTGTTAGAGTGGGAACCAGTGACATCTCCATTGTGAGACTTGTTATTTTTTTAAAAAAAAATTATCAGTGAATCACCGTGAGGTACAGTTACAATCTTATGAACTTTGATGTTTGCATTTCATTTACATCCTTCCACCAGTGCCCATTCTCCTCCATCAACGTTCCCAGTATCGCTCCCACCACCCCTACCCCAACCCTTACCACCCCACCCTCCCTCTGCAGCAGGGCATTCCCTTTTGTTCTCTTTCCTATTGGATGTTCTAGTTTGCAATAGAGGTATTGAGTGGCCATCATATTCGATCTATAGTCTACTTTCGGCACGCAGCTTTCAACCTGAGTGGGTCCTCCCAACATTCTCTACTAGGTGTTCCCTTCTCTATCTCAGCTGCCTTTTCCCCCAGCATGTTAGCCCAGTTTCCAAGCTCTGGGGCAGACCTCCTTGTTCTTATCTCTACTACTATTGGGTGTTAGTCTCCCATTCTGTTAGTTTATATTCCACAGATGTGTGCGATCTTTCTATGTCTCTTTTTTTCTGACTCATTTCACTCAACATGATACTTTCCATGTTGTTATTGTTTTTGTGTGTGTGTGTGTGTGTGTGTGTGTGTATTGAATATGCCACAGGTAGCTTGCCAGGCTCTGCCATGTGGGTGGGATACTCTTGGTAGTTTGCAGGGCTCTCCAAGAGGGATGAAGGAATCAATCCGGGTCGCCTGCATGCAAGGCAAACACTCTCCCCACTAATCTTGAAAATTTGTTATTAAAATATCTTGTGTCTTCTCAACACTTGATTTAAAAATCCTTACATATTCCCCAACTTCATCTGAATTTTTTTAGTAACGATCCAAAATTTGAATGATACAGAGAAAGCATTAGTTTAGGCAAAGTGGATATTCTTAAAGACTCTTGAAAAGGGTTTAGTATGCAAATTTTTAGATTAATTAAAGTATATTTTTAATCAAGCAGGACATATTAAACTCATAAAAGCAAAATGTGAAAAAATGGATGAGATATTTTAACAGAAAAAAATGAAGGGGATGAGTAATATGCAGTGATATATATGCATCACTTCTCTCATTGTGGTGTGTGTGTGTCTGTGTGTTTGTGTGTGTTTGGAGAAAGCTTTAATGGAAAATTGCTGGCAGGTTGGAGTGTTGTGAACTCATACCCTCAAAGCAACCATATCACAATATCTTGATGATAATAATCTTGATTCTTTCTTCTCTTTTTTTTTTTTTTTTTTGCTTTTTGGGTCACACCAGCAGTGCACAGGGGTTATTCCTGGCTCTGAAATCAGGAATCACTCCTGGTGGTGCTCAGGGGATCATATGGGATTCTGAGATTCGAACCCAGGTCAGCTGTGTGCAAGGCAAATGCCCTATCTGCTGTATTATTACTCCAGCCTGATTATTTCTTATCTACTCAAGCTTTCTTGATTACCTTGAACTGATTTTTGCTTTATTTATTTATTTATTTATTTATTGTTGTTGTTGTTGTTGTTTTGTATTTTAGTTTGGGGGCCATATCTGGCAATGCTCAGGTGTTACTCCTGCACTCAGGAGTCATTCCTGGGATGCTCAGGGGGACCAAATGGTATGCTAGGGATTGAACCGAGGTGGGTAAAGTCCAAGACAAATCCATTGTACTATCACTCCAGGCCTTATTTTTAATTTTTACTTTATTTCTCAGTACAATTACTAGTAGTATGCATTGCTCAAAAATTGCATTTTATATCTAAAATATCTATTTAAAAAATAAAATGGTCTATCTTTGACTTGCAAATTTTATACCAGTATGCATTATGTGAGTACATGCATATGAGTGAAAAGATGATAAGGGAGTCGAAGATGAACCAATTTTTAGGAGCAAAAGCAGAAAAAAAAAGGATGAGCAGCCTATAGAGTCAAGAAAGGTTTTATTAGAATGTGATAGAGAACTAAGTCACCTTTAATTAATTGGTGCTAATGTGGAAGAGAACAAATTATTGCATGTGTTAGCTACTTTGGAAATTTCACATATATTTAAATAATTAAATTTAATAATATTTCCATGAGTGCCTATGAGAAATGTGCTGGGAAAGGATGCAAGGATAAATTAAGTTTCTTTTTATGTGTAAGGAGTTCTATGGGGATCTAAGACACACATATCGGTCATACATATATGTCATATTTAGACAAATTTTATATTTCGATTAAATTCATAGAAATGTATTTTCCTTCTCCTGTGATGAAGACAGCAAAATTAAGGAATTAAGATGAGATCTCTGGAGAAATAGTACAACTGGTAGAGTGTTTATCTTCCATATGACTGACACTGGCCCGTAGCCAGCACCCTGAATGTTCCCCCGAGCATGTTAGGTGTATTCCCTGACTGCAGAGCAAGCAGTAAGCTTTGAGTAGTGCTGGTTGTACTCCCTAAATAAACAAAGAAAGAATTAAGAGAAGTGTTATTGAGACCTTCAAGGATATATTGCATTTTTGTATTGTAGATGAAAGAGACTATTGCAAATTAAAATTAGATAACCAAAGATTTGAATGATCAGAATCTATATGAATACAATACAATGCCTACCTGTGTTGATGTTAGTGAAGAGTTTATTGGAATTATACAAATATAAGCAAAGGAGGTGACTAGACTAGATGATTCTATTAACTAATTTTATTATAGAATATAAAAATCTAAGAAAACTTTTTACTCAAAGTGTGATTGTCATACTTATGATTTAGGAAACTATTAACTTTTGAGAGTATAATAAAACAAAAGATACTAATAATAAGTTGATAATATGGTTCAATCAAAAGTTGATATATGGTTCAATCAATATAAAAGAACAATAATTAAAAGATAAAAATATTGATTTTAGAAAAAGCATGATTAACTGAGAATTATATGCACATAAAGGGAGTGAGATAGAGATAAATGACTCAGTATTCCTATGCTTGAATGGCTAAAATATATAGTTATTATTCTTGGAAATTGATTGTTCTATTTAATATTTTATTTGTATAGATATAATATGGTCGATGCTTTCCAGTAATATTATTTTTCTAATTCTTTTGAAATAATGCACTGCACAGACTATTAATATATGTTTATGCTTAACATAGCCTTTATTGAAAATAGTAAGTAGAAATAATTTTCTTGTATTAAAAGAAGTTGAATATTTATTAAACTTTAATAGAGATTTAGTTAAAAAGTTATAGATGTATTGGTATTCCTTCAAATTATGAAGTGATGAGTCATAAAACATTTTTCTCTTAAAGATGAGAAAAAAATCTAAAGAATCTCTGAACATTTCTCAACCCATTTGTATATACTAAGTTATGTAACAAATTAAAGCACTTAGTTAAAGATTTTATGCCTATTTGCTTGGAATTTATGTTACTGGGAAAAATGCATATGCAGCCAACAGTTTTGGGATTGAATTTTCTCACATTTTGATTTCCTATCTTTTATGCAGGCCTCCACATGAAGCAAAACACTTTCTTGTGATTAAGCAATATAGTACTGTTTGGAAAATATGCATCTCACCATGATTCAGCCTTGAACACAAGAACAAAAGGGGCAATGCCTTGAATAGAGTAACTCCCAACAGATAGATATTGATTACTACATAGCCAATGAACAGCATGCCAAACAGCAAAAACAGCTCTCTGACAGCTCTGACAGCTGTGTCATATGCGTGGCTGAAATACAAAATTAGAACAAAGGCTATGTCAAACCAGTGGGACTGCACTGTACTGAAGCCTTATCAATGGTCCTATTAGAACATAGAAGTAGAAAGTAAGACATTAACAGATGGATTAAAATATGAGGACATAGATAAAGGTCTGATGAGCGTGTAGAGCACTTGTGGCAGAATCGTGTGTGTGTGTGTGTGTGTGTGTGTGTGTGTGTGTGTGTGTGTGTGTGTAAAACTAGAAAGAAAACTGGACTGCCTCTAAGAATAGTGACTTTGGTCTATCTTGGCCTGTATTCTAATTACATAAAAGTAATTTCTGAGGACACAAAAATGACTCTTGGTGGTACTGGCACAAAAAACAAAATGTAAAACTCTACTATATTCTTTCCTCTCTCAATAACAGAATCTCCAGCTAATGTATTTTATATATTTCATAAAAAAAATTAAAGGAAGGCTTTAGAAGGATTTTGTTTGCTTTGCAAGTACTGGTTTATACTATATAATGCTCTGAACACAACCAAACTAAAAATGTTAAGATATACTACTATCTATCCATTTAATATTTTACATAACTAGGGCAGAGAATTCTTTGGAGAGACTAATTAAGAAAAATCAGGAGAGTTTTTATGATATATTTGCAATGTTGTATATTTACAGATATTTAAGTAAAAAGATTCAAGAAAACTTTATATTAATGTGCATTGTCTTCTCCCTAGTAGTAGAAAATTATATTCAGCTTTAAAACTTCAGGCAATAGTCTTTTGTCCCCTTTCTTAGACATATGTCAATTTCTCCCCCAAAAGACTTTGCGATGTCTTTTTCCAAGTCTTTCATTTGTTTACGTTCTTTTCCTTCTTCCCAAAAGAGCACTTATAGCAGAGTCTTGTAGCAAGATATGGTCAGTAAAAACAATTAGTCCCAGAACAGCTAGTAATAATTTCAGGTAGAATTTTAAATGTGAATCATCAAGTTTTAAACATAAAAGTCCATAACATATTCCTCATTATCTATTGTTTAATTTATTAGACAAAGTCAGATTCCTTATTTTGATATTTTTGTAAGAGAGAAAGTGAAACCAGGACAACTCCATTTCGACAGTGTTCTTGCTCTAAGTGCATGTACAAAAGGGGTTTTAGGAGGAACACTTTAAAAGCCCTTTCAGCAATGCCATGTGGATAAAGTCCATTGTGCTCACTACATCTCTCTTATTTATGAGTCAATAGCTTTTCCCCCAGGTTCAACAATCTGCAAAAGGGTTTCTTGGTTTGATAAAACCATACGTACTCTTAAGATACAAATAAAGAAAAGTAGGGGCTTTTACCCCCACTGCTAAGCATCTGTTGAATGCGTATTCCAACTTCGAAAAAAGAAACAGAAAGAATAGTTATTTTGCATGTATCTACTCTATACCAGCTGCTTCTCAACTCAGTTATCACGTCTAATCTTCACGTGGTTCTGTGAAACATGTTACTGACACCATTTTACATTAGGACATAGAATCTGAGAAGAGTCTCTATGCCAGTGGCACACAGAAATAGAACATAGATTTGGGCCCAGAGAGAATACATTGGAAAGAAGAGTCATTTTTACAAGCACAAGCACTCCCAGTGCCATTCAAATATAAACTTCAACAAAAGAATTTTTTTTTTTTTTTTTTTTAGTGAATCACCATGAGATACAGTTACAGGCTTCCAAACCTTCGTGCTTGCGTTTCAGTCATACAATAGTCGAGTAGCTATCCCTCCACCAGTGCCCATTTTCCACGACCAATGGTCCCAGCATCCCTCCTACCACCCCCACCCCGTCCCCTTCACCCTGCCCCACCTCTGTGGCGGGGCATTTCCAAAAAGAAAGAATTCTAATACCTGGTGAGTTAAATCCTCCTGGCAACTAGTGGTAAGTTTTTCTAATCATTTCCTTCTCCTCACCCCACATAACTTATCACTCTGAAGAGAATATGGATTCACAAACAAACTAGAAATGGGACACATTTACTAAAATTTATAACATCTCAGCTCAGACAAAGATTAACAAGGCATGATGTACCTGTATTGTTTTATTCTGAAATAAAGTTTGTCTAAGGATGGTAAGTCAAAATTAGGAAAAAAAGAAACAAAAGTGTGAGGCCTCTACCAGGACAAGAGTGACTAAAGCTTAGTTCTTTCTCTAGTGAAAAATTGAGCTGACATACTTTCATTAAATATAATAATTTCCTTAAATTAAAAAAAAAGTCGTGTGCTGTTCCAAATTGCTTTCCCGGGTGTTTTCATCTTGAGAACAGCAGGTGAATATGAACAAGTTCAGACCTATTTTTATTTTCCAGTAAATCCCAAATGCCTGAGCTTTGCAAGTTAACAGCATCCAAAAAACATGCTGATCTTGGCAGGAAGGTGAAACCTGAGAGAGACCAAGCAGAGTAAAGGAACAATTTTGTAGTTTTACGAGAAAATATAAAAGCACTTGATGTAAATATGGAGACTTTAACTTTTATCTCTTCCCAATTCCAAAATCTAAAAGAACATGCAGTAAACAAATTAACTTTAAGTTTTTTTTTAACATATATCAAAATGTATTTTATAATAAATTATTGGAGTGAACACATACCAGCTACGCACAGTATCTTGGAAAAAACAATAAAACATCAGTCAAATCAATATTAA
The DNA here is from genome assembly GCF_027595985.1 of Sorex araneus. Lineage (NCBI taxonomy): Eukaryota > Metazoa > Chordata > Mammalia > Eulipotyphla > Soricidae > Sorex > Sorex araneus. Next base: position 52,660,733 of record NC_073304.1, read on the forward strand.
TTTAGGGTAGGGATGTTCGGCCACATCGAGTAGTTCCCAAGGCTAATTCTGGCTCTCTGCTCAGGAGTGACCCATGGTAGTACTCAGGGGTCTACATAAGGTGCCATGGATACAAACCCGAGTCAGTTGCATGCAAGGCAAGCACCTTACCTGCTGTCCTATCTCTCCAGGTCTGTATGTGTTTTTTAAAATCAAAGCAGCCCTGACAAATTGTGAAACTCTGGAACTATTCCAAAGTCATCACTCATTGTGGTGTAGACAGTCTGAATTCTAGATTCACATCACTATGCTAAGAATTCGTTGCTTGAGTTTTGTTACTCTAAGGAAAGAAAATTTGAAAGAAAAATAAATGAAGATTTTATTTATTTGACTCTTTCGGCTTTATGTTCTTGGTTTTATGTTCCTAAACATAACTGTCATTGTGATTGAACACTGTTCATTCATACTGATGTTTGCTTGTTCAATTATTTGGATGCAAGAAAATTTCTTGTAATTACAATATAAATAATAGATTTTTAGAATGAACCTGATTTCCCTTTAGGCTATTGAGTGAGTGATTGATATTGTTGATTTTTGCCTCATTTATAGCTTGGAGCATTGAAATTCTGGCCTTGTTATAGTAAGAATAATACTATTAAAAATGAAAAATTACTCATATATGAAAATTATATTTCACATATTTTTAATGCATAGTAGCACCATTCAAAGGAAATATCTCTACCAATTAAAGATGACATATATGATAATATAAATAAATTTTTCTTTAAGAGTCATATGGACTCTTATGGATATATTTTAAACAATATATCAATGTTTAGCACAAATAAACTATAAGCCTCATAAGAACATTCTATGTCTGGATGCTAAAAGATAGACATGGAATGGAGTTTTTGTTTATTATTGTATTTTTCAAAAAAACTTGGGAGCCACACCTGGAAGTGTGAAGGGTTTACTCCTGGCAATCAAAAGATCAGTCACTTTCAAGGCAAGCACCTTACCTACTGTGCTATCTCACTGTCCCCCATAATGGAGATGCCTAAAGAATGACAATTGAATCTCCTTTCTTATACCTCTATTCTGGGTGTATTTCAAGGTTGTAAAGAAAAGTGACCAAACTCAGATCAGAGAGCTCAGAGCTGCTGTTTTAGAAGGATCAGCCTTATTGATGGATAGCATGGAGCTGATCCTGAACTTTGAGAGAGATGACAGATGACAGGTGAGAATCTCACCAAGCACAGAATTCTCAAAAGTCAGGCATGTATAGGAACACAGTGCTGTTCTTAACAGGAGATATATTTTAAATACTTTAATATGTCTGCAAGAAAATTAACTATATTTTGTGTAGTTATTTGTACACATTAAAATATGTACTGTATATTGTCCTTGCCATCTATGAGTGATATATCAATGTTTTTGAAGGGATTAATTTCACAGCAAGATGAAGCAATTCAATTCAACAAGCCACTCACGAAGGGAAAATTTCACAATAGTAATCATGCAGCCATCCAATGAGAAATTAGAATTACTGGGGACAAAGTGGACAGAAAACAAGACCCTGGAATTTGTAAGCTGGTGCTGATGTGGGGGTTCACTGAGGCAGGGGTTCAGTGACTGCTTATCAGTTTTTGTTCACAACCCCCAGGGTAAAATCTCCTTAGATGTACCCATAACAAATATGTTTGTTCTAACACATTGAGCCCCTTCATATGTAAAATATTTATCCCTGTTAGATTAATATAGTTATGCACATGATCAAGCAATATTGTTCTCCTCCAACTAAAGATTCTTCAATAAAAGGATGAATTATTAAATATGAAGGAGTTTGGACTCTCAACTTTCCAGGCTATTAAAATCCTGGCCCCACATTTTCTTTCTTTCTTTCTTTCTTTCTTTCTTTCTTTCTTTCTTTCTTTCTTTCTTTCTTTCTTTCTTTCTTTCTTTCTTTCTTTCTTTCTTTCTTTCTTTCTTTCTTTCTCTTTCTTTCTCTCTTTCGTTCTCTCTTTCTTTCTTTTTCTTTGCTTTTTGGTTCACACCCAATGATTTACAGGGATTACTCCTGGCTCTGCACTCAGGAATTACTCCTGGCGGTGCTTAGGGAACCATATGGGATGCTGGGGATTGAACTCAGGTTGGCTATATGCAAGGCAAATGCCCTACCTGCTGTACTATTACTCTGGCCCTTTACCTCATTTCATAATCCTCTGCAGTGTCCCTACTTTGAGTGGGGCTAGTCCCTCATAAGAATCATTCTAAAATTATTATTTGCTAATATTAAAATTTAGCCTTCACTGTCAAGAAAGTTTCTTGAGTAACTTGCAACACAAATTATTGCCTTCAAATAATGCAGAAGCATTGAGTCATGGGAGTATCTAGAAGACAAAAAAATGGTATGGCATTTGCTTTCAGGACTGGTGCTTCTTAGACTTTGGTATATGTTTTTTTCTCTCTCTCTTTCTCTCTCCCACATCTACCTTGCCATATAATGTATATATTTTTTCAGCTTAATGTTTACTATTTAACTTTTCTAGGGTATGGATTACTTATATTTAACTATAATTTCTTTGTAAACACAATTTATTATTCTTTGAAGGGACTTCTGGATCCTTTATATCATATATTAGTCACTCCATAAAATTGCAAAACACTAAAGATGTGTATGATTATAGTGCTAGCAAATATGCAAATGTAATCCACATAAATTATGCAAACGCATAGTAAGTAAATTATAATACATTTTTATACTGGTGCCATGAGGTAGTCACTAGGTAAGCCTTCTAAATTGGGTATTAAAATCTCAAGAAATTTTCCTCCTTGTAAATTTAAAATTATACATAATAAGTAGCACTGTCATCCTGTTGTTCATCAATTTGCTTGAGCGGGCACCAGTAATGTCTCCATTGTGAGACTTCTTGTTACTGTTTTTGGAATATCAAATACACCACTGGTAGCTTGCCAAGCTTTGCCGTGCGGGCGGGATACTTTCAGAAACTTGCCGGACTCTTTGAGAGGGATGAAGGAATCAAACCCGGGTTGGCTGCATGTAAAGCAAATGCTCTACCTGCTGTGCTATTTTGATCCAGTCCATACATAATAAGTATAAAGAACTTATTACGGTAAATTTTCAAATGGAATTTACTTTGTTCTTTAAAATGATCAGTGATAAAAATGACAACAAATTATTTATATGTAGTGAGGTTTTATTTTAATCATGATCCTGCTACTTGTTGGGAGAAAAATTTGATGAAAAGTGGATCATAACACTAAATTTAATGTTATCATCTAAATAATTTGTTTTGACATAAAACTTTTAGTCAACTTTTAGGATCACTTGTATCACTCGTATCACTTACTGTCCCGTTGATCTTCAATTTGCTCAAGCAGGCGCCAGTAACATCTGTCCCTGTTGCGTGCTAGTGCAGCCCAATGATATCTGCTTGTTCCTGGAATAGAAAGAGCCTCAAATCATTCATTCAGGGATTTGACAAAGAAATCTGACCATCTAGTTTGTGGGAGACCACACAGTCTTCTGATGTCCCATGGAATCCAGTCGGTAACAGCTCTAGTCAAGCGGTCATCTCTGAATTACATTATATCCACTACCCAGCCACCACCATGCTTCAGGCTGCTCTCTGGACACTTGGTCCGAATCTCACGCATGGGTGAAAACCTCACAAAACCAGGTAAGCAGAAAGTTTGTGACCTTGAACTCTAGGTTCAAGGAGACCTGGAAACAAGACCCTCTGTCTGCCTCCTCCAATCTCCAGCATCTGAGGGAGGGGGTCAAACCAAGAAGCCCCATCCTACTCAAGTGAGATAAATACCTCACCGGCTGACCCCCACTACATCCACTACCCTGCCACCGCCATGCTCCAGGCTGCTCTCCAGACCGCACCATAAGACAATTAATACCCATTATTCCTGCACCATATTTGATGGTGTTCAAATATGGTGTGAACCATTGTAACACCTCTAAGGGCAGTTGGAGGCCGCCCTAAAAGCCTCCATCCCTCTCGGAGAGACCGGCAGGCTACCAAGAGTATCCTGCCCGCATGGCAGAGCCTAGCAAGCTACCCGTGGCATATTCGATATGACAACTACAGTAACAACAATAGGCCTCATTCACCTGACACCGAAAGAGCCCCAATGTGGCAGCATTAAGAAAGATGAACAAGGAGAAGCTGAAAAAATCTCAGGGAAGAACTAGACTACAAAAACGAAGAAAGACTAAAATGATTGTACTTTTAATGCACGTACAGGGGCATCAGATGCATCCATCGAGGACCTGATGATGCAAGGGCAGAAGATCAAGTACGACATCACTGGTATGACTGAAATGAGAAGACATCAATCACAGCATGCCATTTTCAACACTGGAGAAGAATTGTTCCTCGGAACCTGCAACAACAGAGGTGTTGGTGATGTCAGTGTCCTTGTCAACACGAACTTGTCCATGAGCAATGATTCATTCGAATGCCTAACAAACTGAATTGAACGATTATGCTTGAATAGATGTGGCTCACTGCTGGCAGTTTCTATCTTCGTCGTTTATGCAACAACATCCAACTATGATTAAAAAATTGAGAGGTTCTACATGGAACTGGAGAAGTTCGATAAAGAAGACCACACCTTCTACAAGATCATTGTTGGTGATTTTAATGTCAAGATAGGTCCAAGAAGGTCGCCTGAAGGATTCCACATTGGGATTCATGGCCTAGAATGGAACGATCAGGGTGAGAGATTGTCTGAATTCATCATGTTGACCAAGACCATCCATGGTCACTCACAGTTCCAGAAGGCAAAATCTAAATGCTGGACATGGGAGTCTCCCGGTGGACAGTTCCACAATGAAATTGACCACATCATATTCAATTGAAGGTTTTGCCTAACCGATGTCGCTGTTGTCCCAATTCCAAACGGGATCAGTCCACAGTCTCCTTCGTGCAAAATTCTACTTCAAAGAGTGGGGAGAGAAGTCTGCAAAATTTAAGTCTAAGAAGGCAAGTCCCAGAATGACCACCAACTGAGAGCTTTTGGCACTATTGCAGCAATGTGGGAAGATGCCATTTTTGACAACATCAACGAGGAATACGAACAACTGGTTCAGCACCTCCATGATTGTGCGAAGAATGCCGAGAGTGAGAAAGCCACAAATAGACGCCTGTTTTCAGAAACTCTCGAGCTCATGCATCAACGTGGTTTGGCGCGAGCTTTAGGCAACCACAAGCTAACATCTATCTGAGCTCGCAAAGCTGTGCAGAGATGCGATAAAGGAAGATCTCAAAGATTGAAGAGCAGCAGTGTTAGCCAATGCGGCAGAATCTGGGGAAAGTATTCGCAATTCTTGCCTATCCTTCACCAACTACAAGACCAAGATGACTGCCCTCTGACATCCTGATGGATCTATTACATCTTCCAGAAAGGCAATGGAGAGGATTATTCACGACTTCTACTCAGATCTCTTTGATAGCTATGTCCACCTGACCACATACCAAATTCCACAGGATGGATATTCCGTTCACAAAGTCCTCCCTTCCAAAATCCGACAAGCCATTTCATTGGTAAAGACACGTACAGCACCTGGTCCGGACAAGGTCAGACCCGAACGCCTGAAGAATCTGCCACCAGTACTCATCAATACACTGGCTCAGCTCTTTACATGCTACCTGTCTGAATGCAAGGTTCCGTCACAGTGGAAAACCAGTAAAACTGTTCTGTTGTACAAGAAGGGAGACATCCATAACATCGGCAACTATCACCCAATCTGCTGGCTGCCTGTCATTTACAAGTTGTTCACCCGTGTCATCCTAAATAGAATAGGCAGAACACCAGATGAAGGACAACCATGCAAGCAAGACGGGTTCGGAAGGGGATTCAGCATGATAGACCATATCCACACAGTGACCAAACTCATTGAAGTTTCGCAAGAGTTTAAGATGCCGCTCTGTCTAATGTTCATTGACTTAAAGAAGGCCTTCTATTCTGTTGAGACTGAAGCAGTCATCGAAAACCTAGCCAAACAGGGTGTTCAAACTCAGTATATCAAAGTCCTCCATGAGCTGTATTGTGGATTCACCATCAGGATCTCACCATTCTACAAGGAAGTGATCATTGATGTAAAGAGAGGGGTGCGGCAGGGTGATACCATTTCACCGAAACTCTTCAGTGCTGCGCCCGAGAACATCATGCGACGACTGGAATGGGAAGGAATGGGAGTGAAGATAGACAGTCAACAATTACACCACCTCCGCTTTGCTGATGACATTGTTCTCATAATGCCAAACATTGGCCAAGTGGTACAAATGCTGGCTGACTTCGACCAGGAGTGTGGAAAGGTCGGATTGCAGCTGAATCTCAACAAGATGATGTTCGTGAAAAACAAACTGGTCCCTGAAGCTCCATTTTCTCTCAATAGAAAGAACATCTCCAAATGCAGCAGCTATGTGTACCTGGGTCAAGAACTCAACATGAGGAACAACTTGATGCCAGAACTGCGCAGGAGGAAGAGAGCAGCGTGGAATGCCTTCGAGAGCGTTGAGGAAGTGGTTAAGAGAATGAAGAACCTCCGACTCCGGGCACATCTTTTCCATTCCACTGTTATTCCTGCACTAACATACCTCAGAGACCTGGGCCCTACGCAAATAGGATGAGAACGCTATCTGGGTATCCCAAAGAGGAATCGAAAGAGCTATGCTAGTAGTATCACATCTCACTCAATTCAGAGAAGGTATCTGGATTTCTGACCTCCATCGACGGTCAAGAATCAGGGACGCTATCTCGTTTGCCAAGGCATCAAAAATCAGATGGGCCGGTCATGTAATGCGATTTAACTTTTAGGATAGACTAGTTATAAATCGCTCTATGATTCTTTGTTTTATATATTCTCTAAGTACACGTATATTCTGTGTGATTCTCATGATCCAGAAATGAATAAAATGTATATTCTTGGTTTATTAAAAAATAGACAAGAGAGATTGTACAGTGTAAATGTGCTTGATGGTAGCAATGTTGATTTTTCAGATGTCAACTTAATAATTCATTGATGTATTGTCAATTAATGTAACATTCTTTATGAGGAATTTTGACAAGTACTTAAATTTATAAACTACATTACTGAGAAAACTTTATATATTTGTCCTTGATGCTTTGCTTTTCTATACTTATGTGATAACAAGAGTCTACAAATGCATGCTTCAAGCATTACTGAGATTCAAGATTTGGTAAGCAATTATTTATTTTTGGTTCACTCCACCTATTAATCTTCAAGTCAAATACAATATATAAAGTCATTACAAGGAATATCGTGAATATTGCTTCATAGTTACTTATTTTTCAGCAGTTTAGTTATATGCCTGAGGATGTTTTGCTGCTCAAGTTCTGCTTTGCTCAGGACACCAGGGCAACCCTGGGAAAGCTTGGTTTTCAGGGCTATACTCTGAAATTCTCTGGGACCATATGTGGTGCCATGGACCAAACACAGTTCTCTTGCATGCAAAGCAAGCACCCTAAGTATGAGGCCTAACCCATATCAATATCTCCAGTTCCTAAAAATCTTTTTAGACAATTTAGTATTATGGGTAGATTTTTAAACAATAACTTTTATTTTGAAATAGTTCATTCCTTATAAGAAACTGCAGAAATAACTCAGAGTTCCTACATTCCCTCCGGAGTATAAAACACTGTAAAGTTTATGTAAAACCTTTCCCTAATATTTTACATAACCACAACACTCACTATGCTAAACCTAGAAACTAAAATTACTACAATATTACTAACTTATGCAGAGACCTAACATTTTGTTTTTGGTTTTGATTTTGGCACCATACAGCCAGTGCTCAGGGCTTACTCCTTTGGTCCTCTGCACTGCAGTAGTTAAAATCCAATTTGTTTTTTCAAAACTAGGAAATTTTATGTATAAAGTTGTCTACAGAAGTATTGGCTACAGATTAAAAGAGCAAAATTGATGCAGATTTATAGACTAATGAATAAAACATTTACCACTATTAACTCTGAGAGAACACAAAGGAAGAAGGACCATAGACAGAACCAGTACCCAAACCCAATAGGACATGTAGGGATAGGACTTGGTCCTCCAGGGGAATCTGCATAGCTGAAACTCAGACATTGTAGGAAGAAATGCTAAGTTCAGCATTAACATTTGTACTCAGCAGGCCTTATGGGACAAAAGGAGGTAGTGGGGATTGAACCAAGAATTGAACCAAGGCATGCAAGGCAAATGCCTACCCATTGTAGTAACTCTCCAATCCTGGGCAATATATTTTGAACATGTACTTATTTTTCTATTAATATGATACATACCAAAAACATGATCAATTGTATAAATCAAATTGTCAGCCAGAATAAAATATTTTAAATTTCGGCACATATTAAATTTAGGGTTTGGAGACTACATCTAATAAGAATACAGTGTTTTTCCAGCATCAGCCAACATTTGGCCTTAGAGCCTCATGCTTTGAAAATTAAGCTATTTAGTAAAAAATATCTTAATGCATTTTAATATTATTTTGACATTTCCATTCCAACGTATGATTCATGATATCAGATCTCAATCCTATACCACCAGCTATGTAACCTTATATTAGACACCTTAAATTGTCTTATTTACCTATAGAAATAAAATCTTAACAGAACATTATCATCTTGTGTTTTACCTATTCTTTTTCATCTCCAGAATTGCTATCTTCTGTGGCTGACAGACAAGAATCTGAAAAGTACATTTTTGAAATTTTGTCCCAAAGAAGGTCCAAACATGTCCAAGCCTATTAGGGCTGATCAGTGAAAAGGCCCGTGAAAGAAACTGAAAGTTAGGAAGGCAGCACTGCTTCTATCTGCCGTCTTACTTTTTAAGTCTCACTTCATCAGCCAGTTTTGGCATTCTTATTTTTTTATATAATCCTTTGTAATCAGAGTGGAGATTCTCCCTGGTCTCTCATTCTAGAGAATATGGAGCCCTACAATTAGCATCAGCTGGGTTAAGATGTTGAACTTAACATTTCTTCTGCTAATGTCTGAGTTTCAGCTATTCAGATTCTCCTGGAGGACCAAGTCCTATTCCTACATGTCCTATTGGGTTTGGGTACCAGGTTCTGTCCATGGCCCTTCTTTCTTTGTGTTCTCTCAGAGTTGATAGTGGTAAATGTTTTATTCATTGCTCTATAAATCTGCATCTTTTTTGCTCTTTCAGTCTGTAGCCAATACTTTTTTTTTCTTTTTGAGTAACACCCGGCATTGCACAGGGGTTGTTCCTGGCTCATGTGGAATATGCACTCAGGAGTTACTCCTGGCAGTGCTCAGGTGTCATTTTGGGATGCTGGGAATTAAACCAGGTGGGCAGAGTGTAAGGCAAATACACTACTTGCTGTGATGTCACTCCAGCCCTGTAAACAATACTTCTGTAGCCAATTCTATATATAAAATTTCCTGGATTTGAAAAAGATACCAGACTTTTTTTTAATTGCATTTTAACTATCGCAGTACACAGGACCAAAGTGAATTCAGAGAGACAGACATTGAACTGTGGGGCTTTAGGTTTGGTTTTCTTATGTCTTTGACCTTGAATCAACAATCAGTTTTGGTTGAGCTCCCTTTCAATAGAAACTAGGCTTCTAGTGATCTATATGTGCAGTGACACCACAAAAATTAAATTATCATGTTTTTCTTGAGGTAGAATACTTCCAATAATCAAGTGTTTGGGGAAACACGTGCTTCTTGAACTTAACAATTATGATAGAGATTTTGATGGTAAGAATTGAGGGTGCTAACACTAGAAAGTTAAAAACAAAAGAAACAAAAACAAAGAAACTGAGGCCAGAATGATAGTACAGAGGTTTGGGCTTTTCTCTTGCACATAACTGACCCTTGTTTGATCACCTGCTGGCATCCCATATGGTCCTCTGAGCCCCAAAGGAGAGTGATCCCTGAGTACAGAGCCAGGAGTTAGCCCTGAGCACAGACAGGTTTGGCCCAACCAAAAACAAACAAAGAAAACAAAACAAAAACAAAGATTTTTTTCTCACAATGGAGACATTACTGGTGCCCGCTAGAGCAAATTGATGAGCAATGGGCCAACAGCCATAGCAAATGTGCAATGGTCAGAACTATACTTTAAATATGAAAATTGAAGAAATTAAATGCTGGCTCCATTGTGAATATTAAAATATTGATTAGAGAATAATGGGATCTTGAGTCTTAGAGCTCTGTATCTATATTTATTCTCCCTAGCTCTCCCTCCCCTTCTTACTTGCATGTGGTTGCTAATATTCTTTTGATCAAAGATAAAATAATAGTTAGGCTCAAATTAGTAGCAAAGACCTATGTCCATCATCTCTCACTATCTTATGTTTATAACCAGTATTGAATCTGAGAATGTTTCAGAAAGGTCAAGAGAAAATTCCTACTTAGAAAAAAATTTTTATGGGGCTGAAGTGATAGCATAGCGGGTAGTGCGTTTGCCTTGCACGCGGTCAACCTGGGTTCGATTCCCAGCATCCCATATGGTCTCCTGAGCACTGCCAGGGGTAATTCCTGAGTACAGAGCCAGGAGTAACCCCTATACATCGCCAGGTGTGACGCAAAAAGCAAAAAAAAAATCTTATGCTTCAGATGAATTGTATAATAATATGGTTTTTATGCATAATCCTAAAAAATGAGTATGAGATTATGTTCCAAGTTGGAGTGTGCGTGGCTTTGATTTGTCTAATTTATGAACATAAGGCCACATAAATAGAGATTTCAGACTATTTACATTACTTTGAGCAATTTGCTTGATGTTTTAACTATAACCCCAGGCCAAAGAGATTAAATATTAATTACATTAGATGCAACACACTTGATCTTAGCCAAAAGGCTGAGAAGCAACTGGAGCTATAACACAGTGGGTAGGGTGTTTGCCTTGAACACAGCTGACTCGGGTTCGATTCTTCTGTCCCTCTCACAGAGCCTGACAAGCTACCGAGAGTATCCCACCTGCACGGCAGAGCCTGGCAAGCTACCCATGGTTAATTGAATATGCTCAAAACAGTAACAACAAGTCTCACAATGGAGACGTTACTGGTGCCTACTGGAGCAAATCGATGAACAAGGAGATGACAATGCTACAACAGTGCTACATTAAATGTCAATTTTTTCCTAAAACAATATAGAGGCTATAATACAAAGTCATAAAAAAAGAGGCCGTAGAAGTGGGTTTTATGAGAGGAACTCTGCATATACACTTCCTTCCATACACCCTGAAACAAAGTAGAAACTCTGTTAGTCATGAGGGTTTAGTGAGGGGACATTAGCCTCTCTGAAACGCTCTCTTGTAACTTTGTTTCTTACAGGGTTCAGATACTGGCTATGATGTTGGTGGGCCCCACACATGTGAGGGAAGGAGAAAGATGGTTACTCTCTCCCCATCCACCTCTGCCACTCTGGGAGCCAGGCTTACTGGGTTTCTGTCTTGCCTTACAGAAAAGAATTTCAGGAATAGATGAGCAGTGATTTATTTGGAAGTTTTTGAAGGGGAGAAGGGAGAGAGAGAGGGAGAGAGTGGAGAGTAACACACTCAATAGAGAGTTCTGTCTTCTCCAAAGACAGAGAAGACTCTACACACACCCCAGCATTAGATAAGAAAATACACATCTCAAGGTGGGCGATGCGGGCACCGTATGTGCTCGGCCATGTGGCACAAGCAACATCTGCTCTCGGGCAGTATATATGAGCCCTTCCTTTGTTCAAGGTGGCTTTTATAGAGTTTTTCAAACCTGCCTGTCCCCATGTGGGGCTTCTATCTAAGTAAATGTCCATGGCTAGGGAAGTTGCCAAGGCGGTTAGCGTTGGTAGTGCTGATGGTCTTTGAAATTTCTTTACTAGCCTCTTGTTTCTGCTGGATCTTATGGGGAAGGGGAGCCCAGCCTTCTCTGGGTGTATGCTGGCTGGCTAGTGAAAGTTTTATCAGGCTTTACTTCCTGTATTCTGCAAAGTTCGTTATTTGCAAGTTCATGATATTATTATTTTCCAGGAAATTCATTTCCATTGCCTTGAGGGTCTTCCCTACCTGCCTGCCTACATCAGTTAGAGTTGTTACCATTAAGATGAGTTTCACGCGCTCTCTGCCTAGACAAGATCTGGAGCAGCCACACACCAACGGCTCCTCTGCTCCTAAAAGACCATGTTCCTGGAGTCCTACTAACTACTTTCGGCACCCAGCAGCTTCTTACAGAAATGCCTCTAGACTGTGAACTGAGCTGCGACTCCGGGAGGGGAAAGGTTTTTCTCTCTCGGCCTTTCCTTTCCTCGGTGTCAGTGGCAGCGGCAGCGGTGAATGCATAGCGATCGCCATCTTATAGAGCCCACTAACCGGAGGTACAAGCTTGCAGTGACTCAACTTCTGGCAGAAATTTCTCTGGACTTAATTACTAAAATAAAAGAAATCCAAAACCGCACAGCCTCTATCATATACTTTTTATTCTCAGCAATGGAAAGCAAATTATCAAATGATGCCTTTTCAGCAGGTTTGATTGTTGGGAGAAAATTCCAAATAGCAATAGTGAGTTTTCTGTTGAAATAGTGAATTTAATCAAAGTATATAGAGAGTAAAGTGAAGATCATTAGCTACAGAGGTGTGAGGAGTGTGGGACGGGAGGTATACTGGGGTTCTTGGTGGTGAAACAGGTGCTCTGGTGAATGGATGGGGGTTTGATCATTGTGTGACTGAGACATAAGCCCAAAAGCTTTGTAACCTTTTTCACGGTGATTCAATTAAATAAATGAATAAATAAATAAATAAATAAAAGATGAGTTTCAGATTTTAACCAGAATGATGGGATGCTCAACTGAAAAAATATTGAAGTGTCTATTAAAATACACTTTATGTAGCAAACAATCTATGAGTATTAAATAATATTTATTTCACATTTTTGCACATATTTCTAGATGCTTGCATGAATGCAATTGTGATTCAGTAATAACACCAATGAGTCCTTTCACTTGATATATAATATAGTTTATACAAATTAAAACATAGATCTACATATTCTTAGCATTCTCAGCTGAAAATACTATACTAATCATAGGTGAAATAGTTGAATATTAAGATACTTTCTATTCTGTGTTTTCTAACAGCAAGAAATATTCAATATCTAGCAACCATTTCTATGACTAGCTGAATACCCTACTTATGGACGAAAGATCTCTATGGTGTTTATCTAAATAAATAAATGGTCATGATGTGATCATAGGCAGAATTTTGAGACTCTCTTAGGTGATAAAACTATTAAGAAAGACACCATTGCCATTTAGTGGGCAGGAGGTGAGTGTGACATACTTCTTATAATTCATTATTTTTCTAATATCTTGCCATAATCAATCCACTGGGCTGGAGCAATAGCAGAGCAGCAGGACATTTGCCTTGCATGTGGCCGACCTGGGTTTGATTCCTCTGCTCCTCTCAGAGAGCTCAGTATGGTACTGAGAGTATCTCTCGCCCACACGACAGAGCCTGGCAAGCTACCCATGGTGTATTTAATATGCCCAAAACAGTAATAACAAGTCTTAAAATGGTGACGTTACTGGTGCCCACTCGAGCAAATCGATGAGCAACGGGATGACAGTGATAGTTACAACACAATCAATCCAACTACAAATATAAATTAGTAACACCTAATTTTAACAAGTTTTACGAAATATTCAGGACTGAAAAGTAAAATTTTCCTACTAGAGCATGTACATGGAATAAAAGTTTAAATAGCGGATAGGGCATTTGCCCTGCACACGGCTGACCTGGGTTCTATTCCTCTACTCCTCTTGAAGAGCCTGGCAAACAAGAGTATCTTGCCTGCTATGCCAGAGCCTGGCAAGCTACCCGTGGCATATTCAATATGCCAAAAACACTAACAAGAAGTCTCACAATGGAGACGTTACTTGTGCCCGCTCAAGCAAATGGATGCATAAGGGGATGACTGTGCTACAGTGCTATTGCTATAGTGAAGAAATTTTCTTAAAATTACTGAAGAATTTGCTTCGAACAACTTGCCTCCTCCCTTGCCCTCGACAACACTTACTTATGACCCACCCTTACTTATGACCCTTCCTGCCAATTTTTCAGAAGGTATACTTGTCCCGATTTCATTAGGCATGTGCCTGCTGTGATTTAAAATTGGGCTCTTCTGCCCAGTCACTTTGTTGCTATTACTAAACAGGCCACAGTTTTTCATCTACATTACAGGGATTTTGAGTTAAACAAGTGCCTGTAAGGCTCCTCACACAATGACTGTTCCCCACCTTCAAGGGTGTCAAATATTTGCTCAACTGCCATTCTTTGCTTGAAGCGTGTATATTGACCACGCAATATACAATTGCAAAGGAGGAGAGTCTTTCCCCACAGCAATACTCACAGTATTAGTACTTTCTATCCTGTTGGTCTCCCCCTATCAGTATTTAGATATTTTAAAACAAAAAGTACACTGGGCAATGCTAAATAAGACTTTATTCAAGGCTGTGGCAACAGAGAAAACCAGTCAAAGTACAGTTTGAATGTAATTTACCTGAATGAGTCTGCCTAAGCAAGGAACTGGAGAGTTTTGGAAGAGGATCATAGGTCATTTGTGTTTGTGGATACAATTTAACCTAAAGAAAAACAAGCTATTTTGCATCTCCATTACAAGAAGTAATTTCACAACTTGGAGCTTGGTATCTGCTAGACATAGGCTCATATTCTCTTTCTAAAATTGGAAGAGAAGAGCTACTTCTATTTTGATGATCGCACTTAGAAGGGATATTATCAGGCCTTTGACCAACCAGTCCTTCATTGTAAATCAAAGGTTTTGTTTGGTTGTACGAAGAGATTTATGTCTTAAAGGGGAAGGGGGGGAGTTACATGAATAAGTTTCAGCAAATAAACACTTAAAAAGAGAGAGAAAAGAGTCTCTGCAGTTAGGGCATCTAAATTATTGGTTGATTGAGTGAGACGGAAGTTGGAGATCCAGAAACAGAATCTTCCTTTAGTCAAGCAGAAGGAAATGTTAAGGCTTTCTTAGTTTGTTTTGTTTGTTAGCTCCATATAGGTGTATGTCCTATAGAGCAGGATTGTGTTTTATCCATTACTGCTTAAAAAATAATTCCTGGTGAAAATTCCTTTTGTTGGTAAAGGTATTTTTTCCCATTTAATGCGATACAACATCAAAAGAAATGATAACATTGCAAATGATTAAGTTTGGCTAATTTATAATGGTTGAAGTTTACATATGTGTGAATTCTTATAAATTCTAGAAGGCATGTTTTCCTTAAACAGTCCTTTCAAGTTATTTGCTCTGTTTTCATTTGTCTTCCATTATACTAAGGAATAAAAATGAGGATGAAAAATGTGTATTTTTTCTTTTACTGTAACTATTTTTCTTATGCTTTTTCTTTTCATAAATATTGATCATCTGAGCCCAGTGATATAGTGTTGGAAATTTTTTATATGTTCTAGAAGATTTTATTAGTGATACTGATATAAACAAATCTAAACATTATAGTTCTATCCCACAATTGGGTCCTATTTATGGGTAGTGGAGAGTGCGATAATAAAAGAAAGGGGTGGTTATATTTATAGATATTCTGTGGCTTAAATTTTTCTTTAGAAAAAACAGATATAAATATCAAGGAAATTATACCCCTCAAAAGATTCTTTTACTAGTGTGCACAAACAAAAAGACATATATCTAAGCCAAATAAGGTGCATTAATTCTAAGGAATCACAGCTACTACAGGAACAAAATATCGTGTAACCCAAGTATTTTAGTTTTACATGCAGTTTTGCTATTTAGATGCTTTTTATTCTTATATATAATGTTACAGGTGGGAGAAGAATAGTGTTCCCTGGTGGCTGTTGCATGGGGAGGAGGGAGGCAACAGCCTGCAGAAGGGTGTCTACCCCTTCCCTCCCTACCCACCTTGGTCACCCAGTGAAGTGCCTGGGAGAAATCTAGGACTGATAAGAGTCTGTGACAAGTAAGGCATAGCCCTATTAGGAGGTCATTGATTTATGCTTCACTCCACTTGTTCTTCCTGTCCTAGGACATGATCCCACCATTCGATTCCACGGGGAGCAGTGAAACCCAGGCGGAGATGAAGAATTGCTGTTACCAGGATAAGAAGGTCAGTCCTAAGTCTTCTCCAACCTTTCCAGGTCCTTCATCTTTCCAGCACAGAAAAAAAAATCAAGGAGGAAACAAATAGTGAAGTCAAGGAGGAAACAAACAGTGAAGTGGGATAAGTTTATTCTTTTTTTTTTTTTTTTTGCTTTTTGGGTCACACCTGTCAATACACAGGGGCTACTCCTGGCTCTGCACTCAGGAATTACTCCTGGATGTGCTCAGGGAACCATATGGGATGCTGGGAATCGAACCCAGGTTGGCAGCGTGCAAGGCAAATGCCCTACCCGCGGTGCTATTGCCCCGGCCCCAAGTTTATTTGGGAAATAAATGGAGAGAAAGATATAAGTGCTCAGGCAAGTACACACCTTCTCCAGAGTGGAGAAAAGCAAGTTCATGCCCCAAGCGGGAATGCGTGGGCCACCTCATCTGAATTGGGGAATGAGCCTTAAAATAAGAAAGTATACGTCCCAGAGATGTGGACAAATGTACCTTTACTTCTGTCAGCTTAGTTTATATATCATTTCCCAAAGAGCTTCCTCAAACTCAGCTGCTAGGGTGGGTTGAGAGGGGTGAGCGTGGAGCAGTTTATTAGTCTTCTTTTCATATTCTTGTCATGACTTTTGGTTGCACCAGTGGATCCTTTCTCCCATAGGGTCCAGCTATGCCCTGGGCCTGGAATTCTGCATCTTAAAGTTTTTCTATGTTGTGCTCCTGAAGTGGGCTGTGTTTAAAATGCCATTGGGTTGGTCTAGGTTCTGTACAATGTTTTTCCTCCAGTATACATCATCAGAACCTCTGTATCTCACTGTCTGCAATAATAATAAATATGTATTATAGATAGGATGAGACTACTCCTTTTTATTAAAGTATTATGTTCTAATAGTTTCATTTTTGATGCAAAATCTTATTACAAATATCAACATTTTGCCAAAGACCAAGTATCCTACAATAACTTAAATTTAGAATATGTGGAAAGCAATTATAATAACAATGCTATGTATTTAATGTGATGTATTGAGAGGGATACTGGCAGATAGGCATGTGAATCCTGGTAGTGAGTTTTACTGAAATCAATAAAGCTAAGAAGAAATTGCCTACCCCTAAGTTGGCTCAAAGGCATGCAGATCACATCCCTTTCAGATTCAAATTATGAGCACTTTGAAGCTATAGAGATACTGAAGCACCACCCAGATGCAGAAATTGAGGTACAAGCCAGTGAAGGGTGAAACCTCTCAGAATAGAAGAACAGGAAAATCCAAAGATTATCATTAGAATATTAAAGGACCGTCAAGAATCTATGGCTGTTCCTTAGACAATGTTCAGATAAACTTTCATGTATGCAGAGACGACTGACAACAGCCAGATCAGGCGATAGTTGCTGATGGCCTGGATGTCTCCCTTCTTGTACAACAGGACAGTCCTGCTGGTTTTCCATTGGGATAGAACCTGGCATTTGGACAGGTAGCGTGTGAAGAGCCGATCTAGTGTATTGATGAGTACTGGTGGCAGATTCTTCAGGTGTTTGGGCCTGACCTTGTCTGGACTGGGTGCTGTATGCTTCTTTACCTACTAAATGGTGTGTTGGATTTCAGAAGGGAGAATGCTGGGAATGACATATCCATTCTGCAGAATTTGGTATGTGGGCAGGTGAACGTGGCTGTCAAAGAGATCTGAGTAGAAGTCATGGATAACCATTTCCATTGCCCTTCTGGAAGATGTGAAGATCCATAAGGACATTGGAGGGTAGTCATCTTGGTCTTATAATTGGCAAATGACAGGTGGGCATTATGAACACTTTTCCTGGCTTCTGCCACATCAGCCAACACTGCTGCTCTTCTCTTATTGAGCTCTTACTTTATCACTTCTCTGTACAGCTTTGCATGCTAGGATGTTAGCTTGTGATTGCCTGAGGATCGTGCCAAACAGTGTTGGTGAATGAACTCGAGAGCTTCTGAAGACAGGTGTCTTTTTGTGGCTTTCTGTCTCTCGGCGTTCCTCGCACAATCATGGAGGTGCTGAACCAGTTGACTGTATTCATCATCAATGTTGTCAGTGACATCTTGACATACTGCTGCAATAGTGCCAAAGGGCTCCCAGTTGGTGTTCATTCTGGGAGTTCTCTTTTTAAACTTTGCGGCCCTTTCTCCCTGCTCATGAAGTAGAATTCTGCATAAAGGAGACAGTGGTCTGATCTCGCTTGGAATTTTGGTACAACAGCAACATTGATCAAGCAAAACCATCTATTGAATACGATGTGGTCAATTCCATTGTGGAACTCCTCACCATGAGACTCCCATGTCCAGTGTTTATATTCAGCCTTCTGGAACTGCAAGTTACCATGAATGGTCTTGGTCAACATGATGAACTCAGTCTCTCACCCTGTTTGTTCTATTCTAGGCCACGGGTCCTGATGTGGAGTTCTCTGGGTGATCTTCTAGGTCCTATTTTGGCATCAAAATCACCAGCAATGACCTTATAGAATGTCTGGTCTTCTTTATAGAGCTTCTCCAGCTCCATGTAGAACTTCTCAATTTCTTCTTCATCATAGTTGGGCATAGTTGGACATTGGTGTGTAGACGACAAATACAAATTGCCGGCAATGACCCACATAAATTCAAATGTAATCATCTGATTTGGGTTGTTAGATGTTCAAATAATCAATGCTCATTGCCAAGTTCTTGTTGACAAGGTCACCAACACCACTGATGCCTCTACTGTCGCATGTTCCAAGGAAAAGTTTTTCTCCAGTGTCGAAAATGGTGTTATGTGTTTGATGCCTTCTCTCGGTCAATCCAATGAAGTCGTTCTTGATTTTCTGTGTTTGCACCATCAGGTCCTCGATGGATGCTTCAGATGCCAGCATACTTGCAGTAGAAGTGTAGACAGTCATTGTACTTCTTTGTTTTGGCAACCTAGTTCAACCCTGAGATTTTAGCAGCCTCTCCTTGCTCGTCCTTCTCAACGCTGCCGTACTGGGGGCTCTTCCAGGGTCAGGAGAATGAGGTCCATTTTTGTTACTGGTTTTGGCATATTGAATATGCCAAGGTAGCTTTCCAGGCTCTGCCTTGTGGGTGGCATGTAGGGAGGTGCCCCCCTTTGTACTCTTCACTTATCTACAAGTTATTCACTTGAGTCATCCTGAATTGGATTGGCAGAACACTAGACGAAGGACAACCATGTGAACAAGCTGGGTTCTAAAAAGGATTCAGCATGATCTACCATATCCACATGGTGACCAAGCTCCTTGAGGTCTCAAAAGAGTTCAAGATGTCTCTGTCTAACACTTATTAATTTAAAGAAAATTTAAAGAAGGCCTTTAATTCTGTTGAGACTGAAGCCATCATTGAAGCCCTAGTCAAACAGCCAAACAGGGCACTCAAACTTAGTACATCAGTATCGTCTGTGAGCTGTATTACGGATTCACCACCAGGATCTCACTACTCTACAAGGAAGTTATCTTTGATGTTAAGAGAGATGATCAGCAGGTTGACACTATTTCACCGAAACTCTTCAGTGCCACCCTCGAGAATGTCATGGGATGACTGGAATGGGAAGGAACGAGAGTGAAGATAGATGGTCAGCAACTACACCACCTCTGCTTTGCTGATGACATCGTTCTAATAATACCAAACATTAGCCAAGTGGTACAAATGCTGACTGACTTTGACTGTGAGTGTGGAAAATTCATACTACAGCTGAATCTCACAAAGACAATGTTCATGAGAAATGGACTAGTTCCTGACCATCTATTTGCTCTCAACAAAATGAACATCTCCAAATGCAGCAGTTACGTGTACCTAGGTTAAGAACTCAACATGACGAACGACCTGACACCTGAGCTGCACAGGAGGAAGAGAGCAGTGTGGAACGCCTTCAAGAGTGTTGTTAAGAGGACGAAGAACCTCTGTCTCCAGGTAAATCTTTTCGACTCCACCATTCTTCCTGCACTAATATATGCCTCAGAGATCTAGGCCCTGTGAAAACAGGATTAGAAGGCTATTCAAGTCTCCCAAAGAGGAATCAAAAGAGCTATGCTTGGAATATCACATTTCACCCAAGTGAGAGAAGGATTCTGGAGTTCCGACCTTCGTCACTGATCAAGAACCAGGGACGCTGTCTCATTTGCCAAGGCATCAAAGCTTAGAGGGGCTGAACACATAATGCGATTTAGAGATGACCACTGGACTAGAGTTGTTGCCGACTGGATTCCACGGGATGTCAAAAGAACACGTGGTCGCCCAACCAGGAGATGGTCAGCCTTCTTCATCAAGACCCTGAACTAATGATTTGAGGCTCTTTGTGTTCTTGGAGTGAGCAAACACCATTGGGCTACATTAACGTGTGACAGGGATGAATAAAGACGTTACTGGCACCCATTTGAGCAAATCAATGAACAACAGGATGCCGAGAGTGATACAAGTGATACAAGTATGCAGATAACTCTAGGACAAAAAAATTGGAGAAATTCTATAGAATCTTTTCCCAAAAGCCATTCTCTCCATTTTCCCCTCTGGAAAAGCCCATATTCTCTTGAACACATCTCTCTCTCTCTCTTCCTCTTCCCTGATATTTCTCTTTTTTTTAAAGCTATTTTGCTTCACTATTTTGTTTCCTTCTAAACTTCTTTTTCCTGGAACATGTCTTTCTAAGTTGGGATTGACTTTTACTTTTCTGCAAAGAGCATTCCTTACTCCAGCCTGGATTGTTTGTTTCCCATGTTTTCGCTGGATGGGACTTGTTCCTGCACCATGCAGACTCAGGAGGATTCAGGAAGATCTTGAAAGCTACCTCCTGGGGCTGGTGGGATGTGAGTGTTGCTGCTGTGAAAGTGCTTCTCTAGGCTTTACTGTCCCTAACCCTTACCAGGTGAGTCAAGTCCAGAGGTGGGAATATGTTTGTTTGTTTTTTTTTTCCCAGATTACCTCCCCTGCTCCCAAGTCACCTGCAACAGTAGGTATCACATATGCCACATATACATATATGGCATATGTGACATTGGCATTGTATATGTTCTACAAATGATAATATTAATCCTGAACAAAGATTGTTGTAAAGGTCTTCAGTATATTACAAGAATACAAAAGAATTATGGTTTTCTGAAGGTCATAGAACTAGTTTAATAAGACAGAGATTATAATAAACGTTTTCTGCTCTGAGACAGGTAGTTATTGCACAAATGCTGGAATAAAATACTCATGTGACTTCTGGATATTTGATTAGTGCTGAGTTCTATGAATTTTATGCTTACATCCCTTATAGAACCTCTCTTATGATCCTTGAAGTCACAAAAAATTACTATTGCCACAGTCATCTTCAAGTATCTTCAAGAAACAAAGCCAAATCCATTATTCAAATCCTCAGATAACTATCTTCAGAGTTGGCACATTCCAATTACCAGTAAATAGTTAAACTTACAGATTCTTTTTTAATTGCCATAATTTTTAATTGATGAGCTACAAATACTCAAAAGAGCTTTTAAATAAGATCTATACTTATTTCTTTGCAAGGAAAGGATTATAACTAATTTGACATGCTATGAAATATTCAACGGTAAGTAGTCTCTTTGCTACTAAAAGAAAGAAAAGGTAAGACTTGTAGTTAGAGACATTAGCTTCAAATACTTTTTAGAAATGCTTATATTATCATACTTTGAAGGGAGCACTGCAAGTTATAAAGAAAAGAATGTTGAAATATCAAAATTATTTTAAAATTCATCAATAAAATCCTCTTGATGTGCTGTGATTGTGTAAACTACTTTCAAATCCACATTTTAAAGGACAAACATATGGACAATTTGAGGAACCTATGCTTTTCTATAAAAATTATTTTAGAAGTGATTTCTATCCTTTACATTTTGAGTAACAAACATATCTAATAGGTGATAAAAAGACATATGGAAGAAAATTAAATAAAACCATTGGAACTGAATAAATTTTTTATTAGAAATATAAATCTTCTGTTCCTTTATTAAGTCCTGCAAAGATTTATTAAATTTTACTTGATTTGAGAAACACTGTAGAATTGCAATAAAAAAGATGGATGGATTTTAATCCAGTCTTCATTATGATCCAATGGCTTGACTGCCAAATTTTGATGTAGGAAATGTAGAAATATTCTAAAAGAAGATTTATTTTTAAAATTACAATTTGATACACTATAATAGTTTTTCAGGATATTCAGATATCATTTACCACTTGGTTCCTTCCTTAATAACTTTCTATCAATCTTTAATTCAGAAAAATTACAAGCACACATTTGTTTAAAAATTATCAAAAAAACTTTCAGAAATAAAATGACTTAAAAACATTGCATTTTTGCTATATATATGAGTAGTACACAATAAATTAGATGAACTATGCTGTACTAATTATATTTCTGATGCTGTTTTTCAACAAACTAGATGATGCACTATTTATTTCACTCCAGAAATTTTTATTACCTTTTTCAGTTTAAATTTTATTCCATATGATCCTCACTTCTTTTATTTTATTGACTCTGTGTTGGTGTGTGTGTGTGTGTGTGTACATGCACACTTATGCACATACACTCTCATGCACTGGAACGTTCATGTCTCACATGTATATGCCGGAAAGGCAAGTCGAATTTGTAATTCTATTTTAGAAAAAGTAAAAGGCTATAATGTATACCAGAGCAGGCTAATGCTTTTTTTTCCATTGATTGCCCAAGTCACTTATGTTTCACATTCCATTTAGAAGAATCACTTCTCTCTAGTATATTTCAAACCCAATGATGTGGACTGAATTGAAACTGTCATCTTCATACATCAGTTTATATTTGACATCGTCACAAATATAAGCTGGGAACCTCCTACATGTTAAGCCTTCTATAGGCTTTGCAATTACTGAAGTAAACAAGTCTCACTATTTCTTCCCCCCACCCCCAAAACTTACATTTTGTTGAGAGAAGGACAAGAGAAGGACAAATCAATATTTATGTCAACCAAAAAGTGCAATGACATTTACTAAAGAGGTTAGGGAAAATGAGGAGCTAGTTGTACATGATATTCAAGAAAAGCTTCTCTGCTAAAAGTTCTTCGAGTGATCATATATATAAAATGAGTTTTGGGGCTTGCTCTTCAAGACTGTGTTCTCCCTTTAATACATATCTCACTTGTCTCCGTTTCTTTGATTGCTTCCTTGCTCTTTCAAACTCTTGTTTTCTCTTGAAAACATGTTTCTTCTCTTTCTCTCTCTACTTACATTGATCTGAGTAAGTTTTGTTCAATTAAAATTATCGTACTTGAGGCCCCCTGCCGAAGAACGCAGCGATCTCCCCCGCGCCGGCAGTCCGGAGACCCCAGGCCCAACTCGCGCCTCTCACTCTTCCCATGGTGGCCCTCAACTTTCCCTCCCCACCAGGGTGTTATGGGCGTGGCCACAGTCAGGGGGTGTGGACTCAAAGGAGGCCTGGCCTCCTTCTGGCCAAAGATATTTTTCCCACTCATTGCATTGTGCTTTGGCCATAATTGATAGAATCTATTCCTCTGAAGAATACCCGGGTCATCTTAGTCACTATATGTTAACAGTCAACTGACCTAGCCTATCCTAATTTTTCAAAAACTGTCAGTGAACACATCAAGCAGCACATAAAGTCCTTTGTAAAATGATCATAGCCCCACGCTTTCTCTTGAGACTTCTCTCAAGCTAAGGAGAGCGCCTAACAGTAAAACCCATAACAACATGAAGAAGCAGCGAAAATCCCCACCACCAGCAGACATAGAAGAGAGGATCTAAGCAACCCCAGCAATTACTCCCCAGAAATACAGTCTCCACTCAGATAAAGAATTCAGAGAGGAAATCATGAAGATGGTTGAAGAACTCAAACCAACTATGGAGCGAACATCCAATAAATTAAGGGAGGATATGGATGCAGCTTTGGAACGGTCCACCAAGATAATTCAGGAAGAAATGAGAGCAGAAATTTCAAAGCTGCGATCAGAAGTGACACAATTAAAAGAATCGGTAGATGAAATAAAAAATTCAGTAGAAGCCCTTAAAAGTAGAATGACTACTGCTGAAGAAAGAATCAGTGATCTTGAAGACGAGCTGCAGAAAGCATATAGGCAACAACAAATAATGGCAAAAGACCTCAAAACAGGTCTAGAGCGAATTAGAGTCCTAGGGCATGACCTCAAGAGAAACAACATACGAATCACTGGAGTACCAGAACCACAGGGGACCAATCCTAATGAAAAAAAAAAACACAATTAAAGACATCATCGCTAAGAAATTCCCAGAGCTAGAAAATATGGACATCCAGATCCAAGGAGTCTGAAGGGTACCAGCTAAAAGGGACCCAAATAAAAAATCCCCAAGGCATATCATAGTCAGAATGATGGATGCTATGGATAGAGACACAATACTGCAAGCAGAAAGATCAAAGAAGGAGATCATATACAAAGGAGTACCCCTTAGACTCACAGCAGACCTACCAGAAGAAACCTTCCAAGCCCAAAGACAATGGTGGGATATAGTAAAAAAACTCAATGAAATGAATGCCTCACCAAGAATACTTTACCCGGCTAAACTCTCAATTAAACTTGAAGGAACCATACACTATTTCACAGAGAAACAACAGCTCAGGAACTTCATAGACTCAAGACCAAGTTTAAAAGAAGGACTCAAAGGGCTACTATAAGACAAGGAAAAAAACCTATAAGAACAACAAACCGTACAGAAAAATGGCACAAAATCCTATGGCAATAATTTCTCTTAATGTTAATGGTCTAAATGCACCAATCAAGAGGCACAAAGTGGTAAAATGGATTTGGAAACTAAACCCAACTAATATTTTTCAGCCTGAAATTTATGTTGTTGGATACTAGTATGGCCACTCCCACTTTCTTGAGGGAGCTATTTGCTTGCAGGATTGTTTTCCATCCTTTGATTTTGAGTCTGTGTTTGTCAGACTCAAAATCAAAGGATGGAAAACAATCCTGCAAGCAAATAGCTCACAGACTCAAAATCAAAGGATGGAAAACAATCCTGCAAGCAAATAGCTCCCTCAAGAAAGTGGGAGTGGCCATACTAGTATCCAACAACATAAATTTCAGGCTGAAAAATATTAGAAGGGACAGCGAAGGTCATTTCCTATTCATCAAGGAATATGTACAACAGGAAGAAATCACACTATTAAACATATACGCACCTAATGAATGACCAGCTAAATACTAAAAGAACTCCTAACCGAATTTAAGGAGGACATAACTAGCACCATGATAGTAGTAGGAGACTTCAACACTGCTTTATCACCTCTGGATAGATCGACAAAAAAAACACTCAGCAAGGAAACAATGGCTCTGAAGGAAAAAGTGGACAAGACAGGGCTAATAGACCTATACAGGGCTATACATCCCAAAAAGAAAGAATACACATTCTTTTCCAGCACACACAGAATGTTTTCCAAAATAGACCACGTTCTGGGCCACAAATTATACCTTAATAGAATCAGGAAGATAGAAATTGTATCAACTATCTTCTCAGACCATTATGCACTGAAGATGGAAGTTAATCACGCACAGATGCGGAGAACCAAATCAAACACTTAGAAATTAAACAACTCACTATTGAACAATGAGTGGGTCATGAAGGAAATCAAGGAAGAAATCAAGGAATACCTCGAAACAAATGAGAATGAACACACAAGCTACCAGAACCTATGGGACGCAGCTAAAGCTGTGTTAAGGGGAAAATTTATAGCTCTGCAAGCTTTCCTCAGAAAGGAAGAAAGGGCCTATATAGATAGCTTGACTTCACAGCTCAAGATCTTAGAAGAGGACCAGCAAAAGGAACCCAAACCAGATCGAAGGAAAGAAATAATAAAACTTAGAGCAGAAATTAACGATATGGTAACCCGAAAAACAATTCTAAAGATCAATAAAACAAAGAGCTGGTTCTTCGAGAAAATAAATAAGATTAATAAATCGCTAGCAAGACTCACAAAGAAAGAAAGAGAGAAAACCTTAATAAACCGAATCAGAAATGAAAAGGGGGACATCACAACAGAAACCAAGGAGATTGAAAAAATCATCAGAGACTACATTGAAAGTCTGTATGCCACGAAACAAGAGAACCTAAAAGAAATGGATGAATTCCTTGATTCCTACAATCTCCCAAGACTGAACCAAGAAGACCTGAAATACCTGAATAGGCCCATAAATATCAAGGAAATAGAAACTGTAATCAAAAGTCTACCCAAAAACAAAAGCACAGGTCCAGACGGATTAACTGGTGAATTCTTCCAAACATTTAAAGAAGACCTGTTGCCAGTTCTCCTCAAGCTCTTCCAGGAAATTGAAAAGACAGGAACTCTTCCAAACAGTTTCTACAAGGCACATATCTCCCTAATACCAAAAACAAACAAAGACACCACTAACAAAGAAAACTATAGACCTTGATGAACACCGATGCGAAGATCCTCAACAAAATACTAGCAAATAGAATCCAACAACTCATCAAAAAGATCATACACCATGACCAAGTGGGATTCATCCCAGGGATGCAAGGATGGTTTAACATTCGGAAATCAATCAACATAATCCATCATATCAACAAAAGTAAAGATAAAAACCATATGATCATATCAATAGATGCAAAGAAAACATTTGACAAGATTGAACACCCATTCATGATAAAAACTCTCACCAAAATGGGTTTTGGAGGAACTTTACTCAAGATAGTCAAAGCCATCTACCACGAACCTATGGCAAGCATTATCATCAATGGAGAAAAACTAAGGGCCTTCCCTCTAAGATCAGGGATAAGACAAGGATGCCCACTCTCACCACTTCTCTTTACTATAGTACTGGAAGTATTAGCAATAGCCATCAGGCAAGAAAAAGATATTAAGGGGATTCAGATTGGAAAGGAAGAAATCAAGCTCTCATTATTCGCAGACGATATGATACTATACCTAGAGAAGCCTAAAAGCTCTAGTAAGAAACTCTTAGAAACAATTGACCTGTACAGTAAAGTCGCAGGCTATAAAATCAATATCCAAAAATCCATGGCCTTCCTATATGTAAACAGTGAGACAGAGGAAAGGGACATGAAAAAAGCAATCCCGTTCACAATCATGCCCCAGAAAATCAAATACCTCGGAATCAGCTTAGGTAAAGAAGTAAAGGACCTATACAAAGAAAACTACAAAACGCTACTCAATGAAATAAAAGAGGACATGAGGAAATGGAAACATATCCCCTGCACATGGATAGGGAAAATAAACATTGTCAAAATGGCAAAACTCCCCAAAGGATTATACAGATTCAATGCGATCCCTATAAGGATATCCATGTCATTCTTCAAAGAAACGGATCAAGCAATCCTGAAATTTATATGGAATGATAAACGCCCATGGATAGCTAAGACAATTATTGGGAAAAAGATGATGGGAGGCATCACCCTCCCAAACCTTAAACTCTACTACAAAGCGGTAACAATTAAAAAAGCATGGTACTGGAACAAAGGCAGAGCCGAAGACCAATGGAACAGAGTGGAATATCCCTACACACAACCTCAAATGTATGATCATATAATCTTTGATAAGGGAGCAATAGACGTGAAGTGGAGCAAGGAAAGCCTCTTTAACAAATGGTGCTGGCACAACTGGACAACCACATGCAAATGAATGGGCTTAGACCTTGACCTGACACCAAGCACAAAAGTCAGATCAAAATGCATTAACGACCTCAACATCAGACCACAAACCATAAGGTACATTGAAGGCAAGGTCGGCAAAACGCTCCACGATATTGAAGATAAAGGTATCTTCAAAGATGACACGGAACTAAGCAATCTAGTAGAAACAGAGATCAACAAATGGGACTACATTAAACTAAAAAGCTTCTGCACTGCAAAAAACACAGTTACCAGAATACAAAGACTATCTACAGAATGGGAAAGGGTATTTACACAATACCCACCAGATAAAGGGTTGATATCAATGGTATATAAAGCATTGGTTTAACTCTACAAGAAGAAAACATCCAACCCCATCAAAAAATGGGGCGAAGAAATGAACAGAAACTTTCCCAAGGAAGAGATACGAATGGCCAAAGGGCACATGAAAAAGTGCTCTACATCACTAATCATCAGAGAGATGCAGATCAAAACAACCATGAAATACCACCTCATACCACAGAGACTAGCACACATTCAAAAGAACAAAAGCAACCTCTGTTGGAGAGGATGTGGGGAGAAAGGGACCCTTCTACACTGCTGGTGGGAATGCCGACTAGTTCAGCCCTTTTGGAAAACAATATGGACGATTCTCAAAAAACTAGAGGTTGAGCTTCCATTTGACCCAGCAATACCACTGCTGGGAATATATCCCAGAGAAGCAAAATAGTATAGTCAAAATGACATCTGTACTTATATGTTCATCGCAGCACTTTTTACAATAGCCAGAATCTGGAAAAAACCCAAGTGACATAGAACAGATGACTGGTTGAAGAAACTTTGGTACATCTATACAATGGAATACTATGCAGCTGTTAGAAATAATGAGGTCATGAAGTTTGCATATAAGTGGATCAGCATGGAAAGTATCATGCTTAGTGAAATGAGTCAGAAAGAGAGAGACAGACATAGAAAGATTGCACTCATCTGTGGAATATAGAATAATAGACTAGGAGTCTAACACCCAAGAATAGTAGAAATAAGTACTAGGAGGTTGACTCCATGGCTTGGAGGCTGGTCTCTAATTCTGGGCAACTCAGAGAATGGAACACCAAGTAAAATGTGTTCGGAGATCATGCGGGGGAAGGGTGATGCGTGCAGAATGTAGGCTAGAGAATGAACACAATGGCCACTCAACACCTTTATTGCAAACCACAACACCTAATCAGAGAGAGAGAACAAAAGGGAATACCCTGCCATAGTAGCAGTGTGGGGTGGGGAGACGGGACTGGGGAGGGTGGGAGGGATGCTGGAGTTACTGGTGGTAGAGAATGGGCACTGGTGAAGGGATGGGATCTCGAAATCTGTATGGGGGAAACATGAGCACAAAAATGTATAAATCTGTAACTGTACCCTCATGCTGACTCACTAATTAAAAATAAATAAAGTATAAAATAAAAAACAATCTTACTTGAAAAATGGGTAAAATTTTTATTTTCTTGGATATCTGGGAAAATGTATTTGGTTTATTCAAAGAGATCAGTATGACTGGAATAAAGGAACTAGGTAAAAGAAATAGAAGGAAATATTTTCATTAGATTTGTATTTCATAATTTGTACTAGATTCACTGTATTACTGTCATCCCGTTGCTCATCGATTTGCTTGAGCAGGCACCAGTAACGTCTCCATTATGAGACTTGTTGTTACTGTTTTTGGCATATAGAATACACCACGGGTAGCTTGCCATCATAAGAAGTTGGCTTTTCCTTTGAATAATACAGTAAGGTGTTTGTGTGTTGAGTAGTAGTTACATTTGACTCATCCTCAGAGTTAATATGGGTGCAGTGGTAGAAAACAGAGAGGTTAATTTGAGTATCACTAGAATAATCCAGGTTGTTAGAATTGAAGACAGTAAGATATGATAAAATTTTGAGTATATTTTGATATTTTATTGATTTGATATGCATGTAAAATATGCATCAACTAATTTTCTATATAAAATACTTTATCAAGTGATAGTGATAGTGTTTATTGATTCTTTGAAAACATAAAATGAAGTAAAGGGTAAGTTTGGAGAAGGTGTAGGCGGGTACCTATAAAGTAAGAATGAGGGAATAAATCCGGAAAGGGTATGTAGTAATACAGTAGCACTAAAGCCAATAGACATTTAGACTCTTATAGAGAAATGTTATATTCAGAAAAGAAGAAAGGAAAATCAAAATAAAGCTTGATAATTGGATTACCATGGTGGAAAATTGGAGTTTCTAATTAACTGATATTTATTAGAACATTTATTCACCAGGTTCAATTCTATGTTGGTGGAGGAACTCTCCCTCTCTAGGACTTTGAATATGGACTCCTGCAGCTTTATGGAAGGTCCTTAGAATAAAAGCCAAGAAGAAAAAAAAATCTAAAATTAGTTTGATATGGTTAGTTCTAGATTAAGTCTAAATTAAATTTACTGTTACCACAAGTGAAATTCAGAAATGGTAAAGAGGATTGGATGTAGGGATAAAATATGCAACCCAAAGAAAATAATCAAAGG
This sequence comes from Sorex araneus, assembly GCF_027595985.1. Lineage (NCBI taxonomy): Eukaryota > Metazoa > Chordata > Mammalia > Eulipotyphla > Soricidae > Sorex > Sorex araneus. The sequence continues at coordinate 52,691,051 of NC_073304.1, forward strand.
AATCTGAATCAAAGTAGTCAATATTAATTTTTTTTGGATCTGGGCTGGAGCGATAGTCCAGCAGGTAGGGTGTTTGCCTTGTATGCGGCCAACCCGGGTTCAATTCCCAGCACCCCATATCGTCCCCCGAGCAGCACCAGAAGTGGTTCCTGAATGCATAGCCAGGAGTAACCCCTGAGCACTGCTGGGCGTGACCCAAAAAGCAGTAAATAAATAAATAAATAAATTTTTTTTTTGGATCAGAGTCATAGTAATAGATTAATGTATGGGTATGTGGGCCAATCTGAATCAGAAACTTTTCTTAGTTTTAAGTTAGCCTATAAGGAAATTACTTTCTTTTCTTGTTGTGTGTTTGTGAGGGTATAAACTCTTAGCACCTCAGTTAGTCATTCTTTTAATGTTTGGTAAATTCTATTGTAGTTGAAGGAATATCAGTAAAAAACAAGTATTCATTCAAAATGTTCCTCAACTTGTTCCTGTTCCACAATTCACTACTTGGGAGTTTCAGAGCTGTTTTCATCATAGTACTTCGTTATTCTGATTTTATACAGTCTCTGGGATACTCTAGTGTTATGATGATGACTTATATTTATGATTAAGATAGTCTGAGCTATGTTATGGGAGCAACAATTAAGAGCCCTGACATAAAAATATTTTGTCTATTAAAAATATTTTCTATTTACGGGGCTGGAGCGATAGCACAGCGGGTAGGGCGTTTGCCTTGCACGCGGCCGACCCGGGTTCTAATCCCAGCATCCCATATGGTCCCCTGAGCACCGCCAGGAGTAATTCCTGAGTGAAGAGCCAGGAGTAACCCCTGTGCATCGCCAGGTGTGACCCAAAAACCAAAAAAAAAAAAAAAAAAAAAAAATATTTTCTATTTTAACTTTAGTTCTTTTCATGATTTTAGCTGATCATTCTTAATTATTTAGCATCAATACTTCACTAGAAAGATTTGCATATGTCCCTTAACTTTATTTGCAAACTAAATTAGGTTATGAATAAATTTTCCAAAATTAATCTTTCTCATAAGGATAACTATTAAATTAAGATCAAGTATAGCAAAGTAAAAAATCTCACACTGTTTAGCTGTAGCTTTTTACCAAATTAACCTAAAAATTGTTTCAAGGCTGGAAAGATTGTGCAGAGGTTAAGGTACTTGCTTTGCATGCAACTCATCCTGATTCGATCCCCAGAACTGAACCTAGTCCTCAAGCACCACTAAGAGTGATCTCCTGGGCAGGGCATCAGTAGTAAGCCCTGCACACTGTGGGTGTTACCTCCAAACCAAAATAATTGAAAAGAAGTACACAGTCATTCTTTCTTTATAGGTTGTGTTTTTACTCAAATATTACAATAATTTATTAGCTCCCCCCTTGAATGCACACAAGCGAGTTCATTTACCGGTTACGTCCTAATATGAAATTCATTATGCCGTCCCACAGATTAGACCTGAAAGCTGCTCAATGATAAAGCTTCAAGTTTTGAAGCAAAGATTCTGCCTGATTCGCAATGAAAAGTATTTTTGGTCTTTGGGATGGCTCAGTGAGTGAAGTGCTTTAAGCCTTGGAAAAATGAGTTTATGGACTGAATGTCCAAGGGTCACTGCAGGTGATGAGCAAAGTATGGATGGCTCTGCTGTCTAGACTACAGTGCTACAATAGAGTGCACAACTTCAGGCCACTGCAACCAATTGTGTGTGAGCACTGTGGCCAAGAGTGTGTCCTCTGACCAGTTTTTTGTGAGCATTACAGGGACTTCTAGGGAGTACAACCAGAATGTGTGACAACTAAAAAAGTATGTCCATCCCCCGTGAACACCAAAATTCTGTGTGCATGAAATCTGTAGCTACAGGTACAAGCTCTGGTCATTGCAATAGCAACAGCAAAGGGAAAAGGGGTGGGGGAGAATTGAAGGAATGTGTTAAGAAGAAAAGAAAAAGAAAATTTTCCACAGATAAGTTTTTCCACAGAAAACAATTAGACAGGCAAATTATTTTGAAATGATGATCTTCCTTGATATCCTAAGCAGAGTTATACAATATGCATTTAATGCTAGATTCAGATAATTTCATTTCCTTTTATTGGGGTAATTATTAAATCCAGGTGACTTCTGAAGAATATAAATAATTTGTCACCTGCTGGATAGAACTAATGACTAATGTAGGAACATGGAACCATAACAGATAAGACTATTGTTTTTGGAGTCAGATTGTCTGGACTGGTAGTCAGGCACACTAATTATCACTAATTGTTTTCTTTAAAAAGCAGCTTACCCTCAAGACTACTTACTTTTTATCATTGTGTCTGTATGTAATGGGTAAACTATGTGAACTAATGATGAATGATAATAGTAATCAAGAAAGGTTTCATTATTTCACATCAGTGATTTACAACTGCTGTTCCAGAAACCAGTGACAGTCAATAGAAATTGCTCCTATCTACAAAAGTTTTATCACTTAACACATGGCACACAGAGCTATATAGCAATGCTAACATAAATTTTTGTGTACAATCATTCTTACTATAAAATCATTTAAAATTTTCTCCTATAGATATTCACAAAATATTTGTCTTACTGTTACCAGTGCACAGATCAAAAACTACTATTCTATATCATACTAGGCTCTGAAACTTTTATTCACTAGAGTTTTGGCTAAGATACACTGCTTCCTAAATCCTTCCTTTTTTCCATCTTGATTTACTCTCTTATTATGCTGTATAACTTGCAGTAATTTACTCAAAAACATGTCTGTGTGGTAAATCTTCTTGAGAGCTAGTAGGTATAAAATGAGTTTAATCTGCCTCACTTCAGTTGTTGTTTGCAGTTTTAGGTCCATCCATCTGCAATTTTTTCAGATGTATTAAAACTCCTATGCCAGAGTCCATCTTTGTTCCATGAGATTATTTACCTGGGATCTAATTTATCTTCCAGGTCTTTATTACCAATTTTTTTCGTAAAAAATAAAGTTGACTTATGTACAAACTACACAAGTCACACTTTAGAACCTAGATTAGAAAAAGAAAATCATGGATGTATATTCTATGAACTGTCTTCTAATTCCTGTGCCACAACTGACACAGGACATACAAATGTGGTATTTATGAGGCGGTCATGATTTTGTCATAGTCCGTACACAGCCTAGACTGTGTATCAAGAGTTTCTTATGCATGCTTTAAAATTCTCTCTATTTCTTGTAAGCACTCAAGCAAGGGAATCCTGACACATTGTTTACCATTTTGGGTGAATTACATTATAATTCTGTAGAATTCATCGACTGAAGGTTAGATGTGTTCCATGTACAACAGAGAGCATAACAGTTTCCATTTCTGATTGGCATACTCTTTTTATAATATACTTTTATTTTTAAAGAGAATCTCTGGGCTCTTCTTATATACAGCATAGGACTAATGAAATGCTGCTGTAAGCTAGATTTATTACATGAAAAGTGCTTCAGTCTCCTACTCAGGGAGGAAACATTTCCATTGTAATTGTGTATTTCATATATCAAATAATTCCATGACATTGTTCTCAATATAAGAAGAATTTAGAGATGGTGGTACAACTTTTAGAAATAGTGTAAAAGAGGAGTAGTTTTTCAGTCTTTCAAAGTACATTTGACATTTATTGATCACCTATTACAGTGGTCTAGAAAAAAACTACAAAAACAGGGAAATGAGCAATAGAGCTAGTACAGTGGATAGGACATTTGCCTTGCATCTGGCTGACCCGGGTTTGATGTTTGGCATCACATAAGATCCCCAACCCCCCTGCCAGAAGTCATTCCTGAGCACAGAACCAGGAGTCATCCCTGAGTACAAAACCAGGAGTAAATCCTGAGCATTGCTGTGCATGCCTTTCCCACTATCATTCTGGCCCTTAAATTCTACTATTTGAGCTATCTTCTTCACTTCTATCCTACCTGTATAAATCAGATTTTTCATTTTTCAATTTTATAAGTTTTAAAATATATTTTAATAGTAGATGAACAGTTCAAACTATGCTGATCATTTGTAAAAGAATACCTAGAGGTGGCTTGCCAGGCTCTGCCATGTGGGCGGGATACTCACAGTAGCTTGCCAGGCTCTCTGAGAGCGACGGAGGAATTGAACCTGGGTTGGCCGCATGCAAGGCACATGCCCTACCTGCTATGCTATCGCTATACGCCATGGGTAGCTTGCCAGGCTCTACCGTGGGAGTGAGATACTCTCAGTAGCTTGTCAGGCTCTCCGAGAGGGGCGGAGGAATCAAACCCGGGTCTGCTGCGTGCAAGGCAAATGCCCTACCCACTGTGCTATGGCTCCAGCCCAAGCATAAATAAGGGAACAAAATAAAATATTTGAGCTTTATTTTCCATGGATATTAAACTAGTCTGAAACTAATTTAAATCTGAAAGACAAATTCAGAAAAAATAAAATAAATTTTAAAAGGCAGACATGAATATATGTGGAAACTTCAATCCTTGATGGGGAAATAAAAGATGATATCACTATTAATTTATATGCAGTCAAGTATGTTCTAATTAACAGCCCTGAATGGCACTTTATAAAGCTTTCATTAAGGAAAATAAAATCTTTCTGGAAAATTAAGCAAAATCATATTGAGGTGTCAATAGTTTAAATGAAGGTTTTCCTTTCAAAGACTTTAAAGAATATTATAAATGTAACTTGTCTAATGTATGTGATATTATATTAAAGTAGAAATGATAATAATCCATATCTTATAGAAACTAATGTTTTGAAAAATTAATTCAAGCTTTTATAATAAGATTAAATGAATAAGTGAAAATAAATCAACTGTGGGCATTTCATTAAGCCAATATTAGTATGATAAAATGCAAGACTAAAGACAATGTGAAGCAGATCTAACACCATACTATATATAAAAATGTTGAGGAATTGTTTATATTTTAAAGACAATTTATAAAAATATTTTATAGTAACTGAATGAAGTGATCATATATTTTAATAAATGAATAGTTAATACAATGTTTAAATATATGTAATAAACAACCATAAATGGTGGCCACAAATTGTTTTTTAATTTATTTTATTGAATCACCATGTGGAAAGTTACAAAGTTCTCAGGCTTATGTCTCAGTTATACAATGCTCAAACACCTGTCCCTTCACCAGTGCCCATATTCCACCACCAAAAAAAAAAGAAAAAGAAAAAGAAAAAAAAGTACACCTCCCAATCCCACCCCCCAACCCCACCTGCATAACTGATAAAATTCACTTCATTTTCTCTTTAACTTGATTACATTCCATATTTCAACCCAAAACTCATTATTGTTGTTGGGGTTTCAACACAGAACTCACTATTCTTGGAGTTTATCCCCCCAAAATATGGCCCTATTGACAAGGAAACATTTGATAATTAGTTCTCCACTAATGAGAATGAAGAGGTAAAAGATTGCGTGGTTTAGGATTTCTGTGTTTTAGTAATTAAGTACATGGAGATTTAAGTGGGAAATTTCATCATTTCCCTTCCTGGGGCAGCATACAGCAAAAGCTTAGTTCACATTCTGGGGACATGGCTGCGAGCACTTGCTGGGTTCAGAAGTAATCTAGCTGGCTCTGGATCTTGGTCGTTCAGCAGCAAAGCAGCCGTGCAAACACATGGCCACCCGGTTCAAATCCACAAATTTTTTTTTATATGAAAATGCAACTACTTGAAGAATTTAGAGACCAAACAAAAACAGTTAACTAATTAGAATTTACCTCTGGATAATGGGAATAACAAAGTTTGAAATGGCCTATTTTTATAACTTTTATTTGAACAACAAACCCTAGTCTGTGCTATTTAAAATATATAATGTGTCAATGAAAAATCTTATCTAAGTGACTTATGAACAAAACAGGACTGGAGTTGGGGAAAAATATTCCTTGGAGAGCAGGGAGAACACACAACGTAAAGCCAGAGAAGGAAACAGGGGGGACCTTAAATTTAATGACGAATTTCCATCTGATTGATAGCTGGCTGATAGTTGACCATTAACTATCAGCCTCCATTTGTATTGTACAAATCACCACAATAAGTGGTTTAAAATAACACAAAATTACAACCATCTTAGATGTCCTAACTTTGAAAAGTCTTTCTTTAAGTTAAAATCATATAGTTTTGAGGGTCCTGGGGCAAATTTTCATATATGCCTTTTCTAAGTTCTAGAGATATCTACATTCCTTGACTTTTGTCTTCTTTTCTTTTTACAAAGACAGAAATAATACATCTCTCTGACCATTCTTTCATAGACACTACTTCCTCTGCTTTAAGCATGGAAGATTCTTTGCATTTAAAGCAATCACAATTAATGTGATTAATTATGTACCTGTGTTTAAGTATATTACAATCCCAAGAGCCTCAATTTTTATCTTGTAGGTTTATTATCTTCTGGTACCTGAAATATTACATCCACAGATTTTGGAGATTAGGACATATATAGCTTGGTAATTATTTTCCCTGCCACACATACCAAGCATGTAAGCTGCATCTCTAAGTACCAAACACACAGTTTAAACCTAAAATAAATACTCCAGAATTTTTCATTTTTTTAGCTTTGGGTCCTGCCCAACAATGCTCATGGGGTACTCTTGTTTCTGCATTCAGGAATTACTCTTAGTGTGCTCGATGGACCATATTGGATGGCAGGGATTGAACCCTGGTCAGCTTTGTGCAAGGCAAATGCCCTATCCTTTGCACTATTGCTCTGACCCCACTGCAGAATTTGAGTTTCAGTTTCCACACGGGAGAATGAGTTTTGTAAAAGGGGTAACTTCCTATAAGATAACTGTCTGTCTAAAAGAGAAAAGTACTGAACATAGTACTCTTCAAGGCTCAATATATAGGCAGTATTAAATTATAAAGAAGCTAGATATTTTGACTAACTCTGAAAAGAAACATAATCAATGGTGTCAAACATGATATAGCTCAAATGTTGGGATTGAGAGACAACAATTTAAAAGTAACACTGTAATAATGTCACCCTGTTGTTCATTGATTTGTTCAAACAGGCGCCAGTAATGCCTCCCTTCCTCTCTGTCACGTGCTAGTGTAGCACAATGGCATCTGCTTGCTCCAGGTACACAAAGTGAGGCCCATTATTGTTACTGTTTTTGACATATCAAATATGCCATGGGTAGCTTTCCAGGCTCTGCCGTGCAGGCGGCATATTCTCGGTAGCTTGCCGGCCTCTTCAAGAGGGACGAGAAAAACTGCAACACTCTCTTCTGGGAGATTTGTTTTAGTCTCTGGATCTTGTTCATTGATAAGACTTCATGGTGGCAGTTTGTGGGTGTGGCTGCCAAGCTACTGGAAAACTGGGGATCTGGGTGGAGAAAGCCCAGTCCCGATCTGAGCAGGCTTAGAGATCTCAGTCCCAGGTCTCAGACACCTGGTTCCTTCATGCATGAGGCTCCTCTGAGCATGTGGAGAATGGCCCTGAGCTTGGCTGTGGCTTGGTTCTGGAGGTTTTCAGTGGCCGGGATTCTGCTTGGGGCAGGGAGGGAAACTCAACTTGCCCCCCTCCGAGGGGCCCCAGTGAAGACAGCCTAGTATTAGGGCAGGAGATTCTGCCAGGAAGTGTCAGAAAAGTTACCACAAGGATAACTGGCTTGTGGCAGCCAAGCATTCATAGAGACATCTCTTTTTGATCCTTCGATGTCGGCTCTTCCTATCATTGTGAAGCAGAATTCACCAAGTAGAATTTAAAAGTGGTTCACATAAATGTTTAAAAGAGGAGGAAGGGGCCAAGAAAAGGTATAAGAGAGTAAGGCATCTGGCTTGCATTGTCTGAACCAATTCAGTACTTGGCACCACATACAATCCCCTGAGCACCACCAGGCGTAATCTCTGAGTTCAGAGCCAGCATGAGCCCTGAGCATGTCCAGCTGTGGTCCCTAAACCAAAATTCTGTATCACTGTATTATTGTCGTCCCTTTGCTCATCGATTTGTTTGAAGGGGCACCAGTAATGTCTCCATTCATTCCTGTCGTGTTCAGGGTCAGGGAAATGAGGCCCATTATTGTTACTGTTTTGGCATATCAAATATGCCATGGGTAGCTTGCCAGGCTCTGTTGTGCGAGATTCTGCATTGCTGTTTTCTGGGAGCATTGTTTTATAGTCTCTGGATCTTGGCCATTGGTGAGATTACTTGGCGCTGGGGGCAATTTGTGGGTGTGACTGCCAAGCTACTGGAAAAATGGGGGATCTGGGTTGAGGAGGCCCAGTTCTGATCTGAGCAGGCTTTGAGATCTCAGCCATGGATCCCACATTCCTGGGTTCCTCTGCCAGTTCCTTCATGCATGAGGCTCATCTGAGCGTGTGGAGAGTGGCCTTGAGCATGGCTGTGGTTAGGTTTTGGAGGTTTTCGGATCCTGGGGTTCTGTTTGGGGTGGGGAGGGAGATTCAACCCGCCCCCCTCTGACGGGGCCCCAGTGAAAACAGCCTTGTATGGGGAAAACCAAAATTAAATCACTGTCACTGTCATCCCATTGTTCATCGATTTGTTTGAGCGGTCACCACTAACGTCTCTCATTGAGAGACTTATTGTTACTGTTTTTGGCATATCCAATATGCATGGGTAGCTTGCCAGGCTCTTCCGTGTGGGCTCCATACTCTCAGTAGTTTGCCGGGCTCTCCGAGAGGGGTGGAGCAATCGAACTCGGGTTGGCCACGTGAAAGGCAAAAGCCCAACCACTGTGCTATTGCTCCATAAACAGCGGTTGGGCATACAATAGAACAAAAGAGAAGTCTAGAACTGAAATACCTAAATAACAAAAATTCCCAATTAAGTATTCAAAAACAAAACTTTTATCCTCTTCCCTGTTCACAAATGACACACACAAAAATAATTCTAAAATAGTCCATTCATTTCATAAAATAAGGATTAACAAATATACCCCCCACCCCACACACACACCTTTTAAAATATTTTATTTCTTTAGTGAAGTCAGGCCCAAGAATGTCCAATTTCTTGGTAACAGGAACCAAATTGAAAGAAAAGTCCACTAATCAGAAAAAAAAACAGCTATATGTACAAGGAAAAGGAAAAGTTTCCAAAGAAATATGGAAATGATTTCCCCAGATGTATTCTCAACTGAGGACAGAAGTTGCAGAGAGTGTGGGCTTTTAGTGCAGAGCTGAGTGAAAATTGGGAGCAATAATATATGGCTTCAAAAAATGCAGTTCAAGATTACTTCCCGAAACTGAGGCACTCAAAAGGTAATGTGAAGAATTAGAATTTACAGGCTCACAATATTGCTTATATGAGAGGAAGTGGAGATCTCTGATTTAATTTTTATGAAAAATACTCAGGAATAAAAGTCACTAAAGTGATCTGCTTTTATTATCCCCTTTTTAGTTATCACTCACCAGTAACTCCGGCTCTTGCTGAACACAATCACTAACACACAGAAAGGACTGTCCATGTGAGCAGGTACTGAGTGTCAATAGCAGAGAGAAAACAAAATCGTCAGAGTGGCACCAGATGGCTGACCTCAACTTTACTCCAAATCTTACCTGTTAAGAAAGCATATTGAATGAATTTATATTTAGCACAATGCATACCTCCCTATTATTCACTGAAGATAAAGGAGACATTTTTGAAGCCAACAAAGGAAATTTAATAAAACAGTGAAATATACTATCAGTTGGGTTAATAGGACCCAATTTTCCTTAGAATGTTGCATAATTAGTCCTCTGAGAAATTTTATCAAAACGCAGTGAATCATAGGCCTTTTGGGTTTTAAGATTCTAATTCAGGATCTACCAGGCATCTGTACTTTCAGATATTTATTGTTTGTTTGGTTTTGGATTCTTTGGCTATTCCTGGCAGTGCTCTTGGTTTATATGGCCTTGATTGAAGGATCATTCCTGGTGAGACTCTGGGGGCCATAGAGGGTCCTGTGGATTGAACTTGGTTCCAGAGTTTAAAAGGCAAGCCCCTTACATGCTGGTGCTAGCTTTCTAGCCCCATCTGTGCCTTTACAAAATGACAAAACAAAGCAGAAAACTCAGGCCGTGATACAGATGGTCATTTACAAATGTTGCTGGTGGGTAAGGAAAAATGGGATTGGGTGAGGTAGCACTCGTTCTGCAAGTGTGGGAGATAATTCCTGCATCTGTGAGCTCATGGTGGCATGAGGAATTACTCATTACTGTCAATAAAGTCAGTCCTAAATTCAGCATAGGCATTCCAGGTCCATCGCCTTTCACTCACAGAAAAGAATATCAGAACGAGATAAAATAATGAAGTAAGATAGTTTTTATTGAGCAACATTTGCTTAGAAAAAAGAAAGAAAAATAGGAAAAATATTTGTTCAAGAGGAAAACACTTTCCAAAGTAGAAAAAGCAAGCAAATGAGATACATGTTCAAGAGAGAACATAGACTGTAAGAGGTTTTCTGAAGGAGATTTTATACAATTCTTTCAAATTGGTTTTCCCCTGGAGTTTTGCATAGAGAAAAGTTGATCACATTATCATAAGAAAGCTTTATACCGTTGATAGTCCTTTGATGGTCTCATCCATTGCACTGTTGAAGGTCTTTTCTTCGTCATTTCAGAATCTGACGTAGTTTTCTCCTTTTCTGAAGTGCCCACCTTTGTCTGGTTGGGGCATTGGGTTTTTGTAATCCAAATACTGCTCACCTAATTCTCTCCAAAGAGCTCAGAATTTGCATGTAAAAGGAATGTTATCTTCATGTTTTTGGGCAACTTCAGGGCTAATCAATTTCTTCTCAAGTATATACATGTATATACTTTTTAATTTCCCAAAAGTACATTACCAGCAACCTCCCACCTCCACCTGTCTGCCTCCAACATAAACATAAAAAGATAAGAGAAAATGAAGAGAATAATGAAATATTGAGGAAAAGAAGAACATTTATAGCTTGGACAGAGAGCTCAACATGCTCGAGAATAAGATTTGCATGTAGAAAACCTGGGTTTGATTTGGGGTACTGCACGGTTTCCCAAGCACCACAGAGACCCACTCCTTACCAGAGTGCTGGGATTAAACCCACAAGCACCTTGGGGAGTAACCCCAAAACAAAAGTGAGAAAGATAGAGACAGTGACAGATCAAAGAGATGTAAAACTGCTTGGGCTGAGAGATAGTACAGCGGGTAGGGCTTTTGCCTTGCATGCAGCCAACCGGAGTTCAATCCCTGGCATCCCATATGGTCCTCCAAGCAGCTCTAGAAGCAATTCCTAGTGCAGAGCCAAGAGTAACCCCAGATCATCGCTGGGTGTGATTTAAAAAAAAAACAAAAATAAATAAAGAAAACTGCTTCAGTACAGAGGTTATATTCTTTAATAAAGAGTTAAAGCAGAATGCATATGATAAATTTAATGTTTGATATGTATTTTTATGTCATTCAAATGCCATTAGATAAAATAATACAAAATATCCAGAACAGATTTTTGTGAAAGAAATAAACTTCGGGAGTATCTTTTTTGGTAAAAAATTTCAGGGAATTCTAGTATTACGGTTGAAAATCAATGAAGAATATATTATGAGAAAGAAAATGCTAGAAAGAAGTTAAGGAAAGGCAAATCACACAAAGCAAGAAAACAAAATAGGTACAAAGTATTTGAAATAATAAAAAATAAAAATTGTACAAACATTAAAAACAGATTTTTTGAAGTGCATGCTACATACAAAGAAAAACATGAAAAAACTTTTATCAAGAAATAATCTAAGATCAAAGCTGAACTAAAATAACTTTATGAGTGTTTCACCTATATGTAATTTTTAATAAATTCTACAAATAAGCGATACATTAATCAATACATGATAATATTTTGAGCATTTATTAAGACTGTATTGTAAGTATATGTGAAGGCAAGAAAGTATACCTATGGCATACTATTGATAAAAAAATACACTTATATTGCTGTAGAAGTTGTTTTCTTCAAATGCCTTTCTGCCTTAAAATCAAATTGTATAATTGGGTTTCAAGTCACAAAAGCTAACTGATGTAACTTTTGATTGGTAATGAATTTATTGGAGGATCCTGTTTAGGAGAACCCTCTACTGTGCAGGGCTTCAAAAATGGGCTAAAAAGTGGTTTAGACCTTTCTAAAAAGGTCCAAGCAAGATGTTCTGGATAATATGGAAGCTATGGGGAAATACAGATTTTTATGAATTTGTGGTGAAAGTGACAGAATGGCATGATTATCTTTTGGTCATAGAACATGAAGGAAGGTGGGAAAGAGCATATTAATTGAAACATGAATGCACGAAAGAAGAAAATGCTCTGTCCATTGAAATCAGTTTATTTAGGCTATATTCAGTGTATTATCCTAACTCATATTCAAATACAAACGTCAAATAGACTCTCAATCTGTGGTAATATGTGGCCTCAGGTTATAAATTTGGCACTCATTAGCATTGAGAGTCATGGGAATTAGATGCAATGTTGAGCTTAACGCGTTCCTTTGAAATGTTTGATGTTCCTACAGTTAAAAAATCTCTTTAGTTGATGTGCCTTTAAATATGTACATTTTTTGTGCTTTGAACTTGAAACAGCAGCGGGATACTGGGGCAGTCCCAGCCGGGGCCAGTGCTCGGCTCCTGCCGAGTTTCGGCCTGGGTGTCCATGCCTCTGCCTAGCCGGTAGATGTGGAACGAGCAGGAACCAGAGACAGCTTTAGGATTTGGGGTTCCAGCAAGTGCTTGTAACCATGTATGGAGACTGTGAACTAAGCTTTTGCTACATGCTGTTCCAGGAAGGGAAATGATTCATTTTCCAACTTAAATCTTCATGGACTTAATTACTATAATACAGAAATTGCGTGACATATTATCTCTTGATTCTCATCAGTGGAAAACTTATTATCAAATATTTCCTTTTTAATAGAGCTGTATTCTTGGGGGATAAATTCCAACAAAAATAGTGAGTCGGTTTTGAAACTCCAACAACAATAGTGAGTTGTGTGTTGAAATTTGGAATGTAATCCAGGTAAAGAGAAAAGGAAGTGAAATTATCACTCATGCACGGGGCGGGGTTGGGGGGTGAGGGGTGGGATGTATACTGGATTTTTTGTTTTTGTTTTTGTTTTGTTTTGTTTTTATTGGTGGTGGAATATGAGCACTGGTGAAGGGATGGGTGTTTGAGCATTGTATAACTGAGATATAAGCCTGAGAACTTTGCAACTTTCCACTTGGTGATTCAATAAAATAAATTTAAAAAAATAAATAAATATGTACATTTTTGTAAAGTTAAAATTCCAGATTTGAGAGTTTTACTATTACTGTTTTGCATATATAACTTTGCACACACCAAGTTGCTAAATGAAAAAAAGGAATTAATTTTATTTTGGTAGAGAAGCTACTTTAACCTCACAACACTTTTAAAATTCAAACACTATCTTCATATTCAAGTATACTTTATTTTAACAAAATAAACAGAAAGTTCTGAGTAAGGCAGAGCCAGGTAATTATAATAAAAATATGGCAGCTTACTGCTTTATTCTCTGTAAAATTCCGTCTCTGAATCTGCCTTTTCAATTGTCTTTTCAGTTGAACAGCAACCAAATACCAACACAAACACTTCCAATTACCTTTCTTTGGCATTAATCAGCAGCCTAAGATCAGATATCAAATATTTTGTTGTATTAATAAAAATTATGAACTTTAGATTACTTCTTTAGTTTAGTTTAACCACATTCCTATATATTTATATATTAATTCAGTTCTCCAGTAAACAATAATATATTTAAGTATTTTATTTTTATCTTCATAACGATATTTTCATAAATGATAATTTCAATAGTTGAACAAGGAAACGCCAATATGATCTTTAATGCAAAAACATTTATTTTTAAGCAAAATACTATACTTTTCTGAAACATATTTGCTTGAAGTTTACAAAATATGTCATGATTTATGAAGAATTTTAAATTTGTCTTTATGAATAAATGTAAAATCATAATTTTTGAGTCATCATTTTTGTTTCAGATCTGCAAATCAAAATGCATACTTTAAATGTAATGAATCTTCCATTTATTCCATTTTTAGGTATTTCAGAGCTTAGTAGCAAAGGGAATGTTTTTCCTTCTATTTTTTTTAACATGAGAGAAGGGAATATTGCTATTGACAGATTATTACTGTAGAAAATCTGTCAAATATGTCTTAAAGAAATTTTAAAATCTGTGAATGTAATTCTGGTTATAAAGTTACAGGCCTTGATTCCTTGTTGATTTAGAAAATGATACTGATGTAAATATAAATCTGATTATTATGAAAAACTTTCTTATCTATTCAAAAGAATTTTTATATAATAAAATATTGTTGCAACTACATTTTAGTTAACAGACACGTTGTACAAATGATATTAAATTTAACTATTAACAGGAATAGAATGCTTTATTTAATGATTGATACAATGTTAAACTGTTATTAGTATAGAGGTTTTTAGACTTTTGAGTTTTTGCAATGGGATGACAGTGATACAGTGATACAGTGATGAAAACTGAACCATTGACTGTTACAACACTGAATAACCCTTTGACCTTCTCCATTTTCAATATACCTGTGCACACAGTAATTTGGTGGTTTATCCTGTGGGGTTTCATACTGAAGACATCTCAAGTGCCTATGGTTCTATTAAATGCTTTTCCTTTTCTGGTATTTCTAAATGTAGTCATTAATAACTACAATCCATTGATTTTATCACCTTTTTACTTCTCTCTTAAGCCACCTTAAATTCCATGCTCAATTATTGTAATAGCTTCTTTCCAAAGGCTCCCAACTCTTGTCTACTCTAACCTTTTCACATCTGCTTGGCAGATTTTAAGTTCTGGTTGTACCTATAACCCTAAGCAGAAAATATTCGCATACATGATATATGGAGTTCTTGTTTTTTAAGGGAAATAAACTTAAAAAAGGCTCTTATGGCTCCCCGATAAGCATATTCCAAAGTATATTGACCCTGTATCTTCCACTCCTATAGGCAAATATCTCTGGTCTTTTCTCAACTGCTTATATTTCCTGTCCCCCTTTCTAATAGTCTCCCAACTTTTCTGAGATTATGTGGTAGTTAGGAACAAAAGCTGCAAACTGCCACCATCATTGTTATCAAATAGTCAGAATCTGCACCTTTTCTTTCCTTTATTTATTTTTTTTACTGTCCTAAAACCAGTTATTCCAGTTGATCTTCTCAGTTATTTAAGGACACTTTCCAGAAATTCCTTTTCATCATGTATTATTGATTGCTTCTTTACTTCACAAATTCATAGGATAATTTCTATCAGTATGTCTAAATCTTGTAACTCCTCCCTAAATTTTTTTTTCTTGAAACAGTACCTATTTTACTGTCTTTTCCCATTTAACTAAATCTTCACATCTCTGCTTTTACTTACAATAATTTGGTTGGAATCTGATTTACATTCACTTTCTTAATTTTTCTACTTTTTCCTCTGAAACCTATGCCAACTCAGAACTCCACAGAAAATGCACCCTTAGATGTCACCAATGACTCCCACAATAATTCTGATGGTGAGTCTGTCTGCATCTAGCTTGAACTTCGTATCATTCTGTACCATGTGATATTTTCTTCAGCTCTTATACTAAACACAGACTTTCAAGTTTTTGTTTGTTTTGTTTTATTTTTTATTTGACAGGCCACTTCACAAACCCTTACTGATTCTTATCTCCCAAATCATTTTCTTTGCAAATCTTCAGGGTTCAGACTTAATCTTTTCTTTTGGATGTATTATGATAAAAATGATTGAATACCTTGGGTTCCATGATATTCAATGCCATCTGTACATAAAATACTTAAAAAAGATATAGCTTTAACACAAACTTCTCCTTTAAACGGTAAATTTATATATCTATATGCTTACTTAACATAACAAGCAAGAGAGAGGTACAAAAGTATTCTCATTTTTTCTTTTTTATAGCCCAGAGCTTGCAAACTTAATGGCCCTTCTTCATGTGTATGTCCTTTAGAAAATTATGTAGACCTACTGCCAGTTTCATCACATAGGTATGTCTTGCTATGGACCAGGAGATACTTCTGAAATGTAACTCTATGGGGAGGTAGTTACCTTTATTCAGTAGGTGTGTTACACAAATTGCACACTATCTACTCCATAAAGATGTGAAATTATTTCTAGATAAAAATTAGCTAACACAGATGGTCATTGAAGCTACCAGGTTAATTTAGAATGAATTATTCATGATAAATAGTGATATAATAGCCTCTTAATTTAAGATGTTACTGTTTTGAGATCATATATGAAATAGATGTGTCTGTATATTTTAAAAATTTGCTTAAAAATTTTCATCTCTCATAGATTCAGAATCTATAACTTTTCACCATCTACAATTTCTTTTTTTTTTTTTTTGCTATTTTTGGGTCACACCTGGGACAATGTACAGGGGTTACTCCTGTTTCTACACTCAGGAATTACTCCTGGCGGTGCTCAGGGGAACATATGGGATGCGGGGATTCGAACCCGGGTCGGCCGCGTGCAAGGCAAACGCCCTACCCGCTATGCTATTGCTCCAGCCCCTCACCATCTACAATTTCTACCACTTGATTCAAACTGCTAACTCAACTATTTGGAATTATTTAAATAGTCAACTAATTAGCTTGCTTCCTTTGGTATTTTCCCCTTACATTTTTTTGTTTTTTTGATTTGTTTTGCTTTGTTTTGAGCCAAATCCAGCAGTGTTCAGGGCTTACTCCTGTCTCTGTGCTCAGAGATCACTCCTGGAGGCTCTCAGAGGCCCATATGTGGCATAAGGGATGGAACCCAGGTCAGCCATGTGCAAAGCAACTGCCCTGTCTGCTATACTAGTACTCTGTCCCTATATATATTATTGCGTGTTTGTATTTATTGTTATGTGTTTTATATATTCCAAATAAACCTTATTTCTTCAAAAAATATATAATATTCGTTGTTATGTGGCTTGAAATTTTTCTTAATAGTTAATACAAAATGTAAATTTTTATTTTTAATGAAATCTAATTTAATAGTTTATTCATTTATTTTTTTAGTCTTTGTTCTAAAAATAGTGTGTATCCTGAGATATAATGAATTTCTACCATATCTCCTTCCAAAATTTTTGTATTATTAAGTAAGTCCAAAATTTATGTTTATTATAAATTAAGATAATTTTATGGTAAGAGTTTTATTTAAATCAAGCTAGTGCTTGAGCTAATGCTTGAGACAGATTAATCCCTTATAATTCACATAATCTGATAAACCTCTTAAAACATCGTTAGTCTGTATAATTTTGTTTCTAAACTTAATACCCTTTACATAACCACCTACTAATTCCATCTTTTCAAAATTGTATAATTAGGTTAACAATTTATAATAATATATTATTAGCATAACTAATATATGGTAGGTATTGCTTATTGCGCACAATGTCAGTAGCAGCAATTAAAAAAAGTAGTTCAGTTACTATTTCCTACTTATTATAGCCATTATTCATATTTTATAGATGATAAAATTGTGACTTATAAAATTTAAGCAACTTTCTAAGGTCCCATTTTTATAAATTGACCAACCTAGGAATAGAACACTACTTTGTATGCTGCAATGCCAAATTAAAACCTTATTACCTTAATCTGACTGAAGCATAAATTTTTTAATTCGTTTGCCTTCAGTTATCTTAAACACTCCTTTTATTTCATTGTCTGAACCCAAACACATATATTTCTTTTAAAATATATGGCTTTGGGGGCTGGAGTGATAGCACAGCGGGTAGGGCATTTGCCTTGCACGCGGCCAACCTGAGTTCGAATCCCAGCATCCCATATGGTCCCCTGAGCACCGGCGGGGATAATTCCTGAGTACATGAGCCAGGAATGACCCCTGTGCATTGCCGGGTGTGACCCAAAAAGCAAAAAAAAACCCAAAAAAACAAAAATAAAATATATGGCTTTCCCCATAGCCTTCTGAAGTGGAGATTGCTAATTTTTCCCACTACATTTTCAGCCTTTATTGGACTTGGACCACACCTGCAATCACAAATAAAAAATAGCAAGATAATCTCAGTCACCTTCAGCAGCTGGGGTACTGACTCCATTAGTGTTGGTTTTACTGATTGCTTGTGAGAATTCTGACATTTCCCTGATTGTTTATGGTTATTCCTAATTTCAGACCCTAGGTCTCCCCAGCCTTTTGCTGGAAGGAGACTTGTTTCCAGTTATCTGGTCCTTCCTACAGGTCTGTATTTTAAACAAAAGATCTTGAACATCTCTGTTAATTGTTTGAAGATTATTCTGGGCATCAAAATTGTTAACAAGGCCATAACCACTAACAGCAGCCAGTTTCAAGGACAAAAAGCATCAAATCTATTGCCAAATAATAGATTAAGCCTTAAATTCTTATTCGTTCTCACATTTTATTTTTTCTGTCAGATGAATATCTCTCAAGGCTTCCGAATTCTAAGTCAGCTGTTTGCATTTCTTCTGCTTCAACTCTAATGTTATTATGATTCAAGATGATTTCCTCATTACATGCATAAACTTATATAAAATTAAATATTAATTTTCAGTTTCTGCCCTTACAGCCCCTAGCAACTACAGATACTAATTAAAGTAGAACTTTATTTTTATTTCAGCACAGAGTGTTTGAATGATTTATGTGGAGTCTTGAGCCTGCAAAATGTTCAGCATGTATCAGTCGATATTAATAAATAAATAAAACACAATTTTAAAAATATTTCACTACCCGATTTTAAGCAAGTTGAAGGTAAGTGCTATGCTTTATCTTCAGTGGCTAACAAAGTTCCTCATCTTGGATGCTTATTCCAATAGGTAAGTGGAATGAATGAGAAAATAATAGGTTAATTTTGCCTGTTTGGAAAAAAGTATTCAAAAGACAGTATTATATACAGTTTGAAGAGGCATATAATTCTCTCTGTAGCACATATTCAGCCACGTAAGCTAATGTGTTACTTTTTGGCTTTGGTTTCTGGGACACACTGGTGTTTACTCCTGACTCTGTGCTCAGGGAATCACTCCTGGTAGTGCTCAGGGGGGTGTGTGTGGTACCTGGGATCAAACCAGACTCAGTTGTGTGTAAGGCAAGTACCTGAATCACTGTGCTCCCTCTAGGCCAAATCTCGGCTTTTCAAAGGGCAAAAATATCAATTCACTTATTTAATCATTTTTCCCCTAGAGAAAGTTGCCACTAGAAAACTTTAGCCTACAACTATTACTCCTTAGTTTCTATTTTCATAAGGGTGTGTGCTAAACTGCATTGCCATGTCTAAAGGTACAGAGTATATAAACTCTGTTTTTTTTTTCTTTTTGGGTTACACCTCGAGATGCACAGGAATTACTCCTAGCTGTGCACTCAGGAATTACTCCAGACGGTGCTTGGGGTACGATATGGGATGCTGGGAATTGAACCCGGGTTGGCAGCATGCAAGGCAAATGTCCTACCTGCTGTGCTATCGCTCCAGCCCCGGAAGTTTTTAAACTCTGGCCTCAAATGTAATCTATAAATTATGTTGACCTTATCATTTTAGGAATTTTTCTATGTTTTCATTTGTGCATTCAAAGAGATCAGTATGCCAGGTTATAAAATAGATCACAGACCTATCTTTAGTTGCTTATTTAAAAAATTAACTCTCCATTTTATACTTTTTAAAAATTCTAAAATTAAAACAGTTGCATATTATTTGTTATATTTTATAGCTGCATAATAGTAGCACTGTAGCACTGTCGTTCCGTTGTTCATCAATTTGTTTGAGCAGGCACCAGTAATGTCTCCATTGTAAGACTTGTTTTTACTGTTTTTGGCATATCAAATATGCTACATGTAGCTTTCCAGGCTCTTCCATGGGGGTGGGATACTCTCAGTAGCTTGCCAGGCTCCCCGAGAGGAATAAAGGAACTGAACCTGGGTTAGCCATGTGCAAGGCAAACGCCGACTCACTAACAAAATCAAAATTCAATATATATTTATTTTATAATTAAATGATGAAGTCAGAATGATGTTTTTATAGATATTCCAGGACTTCTATTTCTGCATTCTAGTCCAATATGTGCAGTTGTTTGCCAGATTTTTTAGTTTTATTAAAGCTGCTCTTGGCAATGGAAATGTCCTGAGGAGAGGCTTTTTTTTTCTTAATATCTCCTACTGTGGCATGCTAAAAATAATCTAGACATTTCTCTAGCACTTTATCATTAACAAAGTATTTTCTAGTTCATCATTACAACAATACTGTAATGTTAGCTAGCTTAGATGAGAAAAATAGAAGTTTAAGTGATTTCTCTGAGGTCATATGGATAATAATATGGCCTGTAGAATAGGCAAAGTCCTCAATGTTCAGATCACTCATAATTTATTTTCCATCCTAGACATAAAATGTAATTTGTGTCCAAAGAAGACCGAAATTTCTGTATTCAGCAGTATCAATCTTCTTACCAATCCCCAGAAATACCGCTTAGATTTTCTTTTCTATATCACTGAGAAATCACTCTATCACTATGAACTTAAAGTCCTGGTTTTGAAAATGCCAAAATGAAATGTACAAAAGTTTAAGAATGCCAGAAAGGGAAGACTGCCCACATCCTTTTGTATGGGGACCACAATAATTCACTGAAACTGCCAGACCAACAGCCAAGTCACTGCTTCACTAATAATCTTTTCAAAGTCACCAAATTTTGAGAATTCCAGGTACTCCAGTGCTCAGACTGAGAACTCTTTTTGTTGTTTAGCCATTTAGTTGTAACAGGCAATATAAAATAAATTACTATGTCTCTGCTAAGAGGACAGGCATGGGAGGTAGTAGGGAAAAGAGGAATAATGGTGGAGAAAAGGTCACTCTGGTGGTAGGATTAGTGTTGGAACATTGAAAATCAGCCTAAAGTGTACAATGAACAACTTTATAAACCATAGGTTTTAAATAAGGTATTTTTTAATACCTGTAGAATTATAACTTTATCCTAATTTAAGAATCTATGTGACTTCCTTGAACACAAAGGACTATTCTTTTTCAAAAATAAAATATAATTAAATTGGTAAAATAATGACTATCTTCTTTACTCTTTCAGAGATACCCATGCCCTTTTCTTTAAAAACAGATTTTTATTTAAAATATGGAATAGAAAACTCTAACTACAGTTAAATCTTTGCTAGTTCTTGGAAATTACACAGTAAGGTTTTAATGATTTGACTATTTTTATATATTAGTCGTAGTGAAATATTTCAGTTTATTGACATTTCTAAAAATGCTATGATTTATTATTAAATTTTGAATATATTTTATTCAGTGGGAAACATTTTCTGAGTAGTAAAGTTTGCCTATTTAGATCTCAGTTTCATATAAGTAACTTCAAATGTATGTCTTTCATGAATTCTCCAGAAATTTTCAATATTCACTAAGAGAATACCAATCTAATGATAAGTCTGACAGCTTTTATGGACAATTCTTAGTTTTTCACTCTTGTGCAATCATTGTTAATTCACAATATGTAAAAGAATTTCTATAAATTTTAAAAGAGCTCTGCTCCTAAAGACTACTATCTGAGAGGTCTTCTAATCCATTTTGGCACCCAGAGTGGCTTCTTACAGAAATGCATCTAGACTGGGAGCTGTGCTATAACCCCATGCCGCTCGGAGAGGGATTTTCCCTCTCCACCCTGTTTTTCTGCGCAGAAAATGGCAGCGGCGGCAACATCCACGTGCTGAGATCCACCTCCTAGGACTCCCAACCCAGAGGTATGAGTTTTGCAGTGACATTGCTCATAGGTGATCATGGGAGTTGGGGGGCATTATCGGCATGCCCTCGGCCCAGATAAGATCTGGAGCTGCTGCACAAGAAACAGACCCTCTGCTCCAAAAGACTACAATCCGAGGTCTTCTAACCCATTTTGGCACCCAGAGCAGCTTCTTACAGAAATGCATCTAGACTGTGAACTGAGCTAAAATATCAGAAATCCAAGACCTCATAGAGTCTTCATTCTCAGCAATGAAAACAAATTATTTAAATAATGCCTTTTCAGCAGGCCTGATTGTTGGGGGAAATTTCCAGACAATAGTAGTGAGTTCTCTATTGAAATATTGAATGTATTCAAAGTATAGAGAGAATAAAGTGAAGATCATTAGCTACTTAGGTGGGGGGTGGGTAGGGGGGGATATTGGGGTTCTTGGTGGTGGAACATGTGCACTGGTGAAGGGATGGGGTTTAATCATTATATGACTGAGACTTAAACCTGAAAGCTTTGTATTTTTTTCACGGTGATTCAATAAAATTAAATTTAAAAAAAAGTTTTAAAGAGATGGTAGCCCTCCAAGACAACTTCATATCAGTCTGATTTGAGATTATCTAGAAAATTAATTTAATAATTTAGGTAAATATAAAATATATCTTATAATAGCAAACCAATAATTGTGTGACTAATGACAAAAATTATTCTGACTAGAACTTGGAATATACCGAACCTATACTCACCAGACAACAAAAATCCTGTTTTTCCCTTTAGTAAAATAATGAATGAATAATACTTTACTTTAATCACAGCCTTCCTTTTATAAGTAAGAATCATCACTTTCTTGGCCTGTATTTTAGTAGTCATATTACATAGAAACAAATTCAATAGTTTTGTTCCTTGAATTACATCATCACCAAACAATCCTAAATTTCAGTACATAAGAATGTGAACTTGATTGAAAATAGTTTCAGATAAAATCTCGTAAGATGAGGTCATACTGTTATAGCAAATCCTAAATCCAATGATAGGCATAAAACTAGTACTCATGATTTCTTTTTTTCACGTAACTAAAGTATTACATATTCAACAGAAAGCATCATAACCATATTGAGATGCAAATACTGAGGAATAAACTAGGCTTTTTCACTCTCAGAAGGAATTGATTCAATATGTTATACTAAAGCAATTACATCCAAATTCATATCTCTACAATATAATAACTTCCTATATCTAAAAACTTTAAGTTAATAACACTATACAACAGCACAGATGTTAAACACATGGATTCACTATTTTCTGTAGAATTATAACTTTATTCTAACTCAAGAATCCATGTAACTTCCTTGAATATAAAGAACTACACCTTTGATTTTGAATGTACCTTTTGTTCTAAACAATGTACCTTTTGTTTTCACAGTATTAGTTACTATACTATCACTAGAATTTTGTCATTTACGTTAAAATTAATAGATCATATGGTAAGCTATAATTCATGTGCTTAATTATAAACATTTCAATTATTTGCTTTCTAAAAATAATATTCAGAGCAAAGTTTTCTCTATGAGACAAATCACTATGTTTTGAGAAAGCAGAATTAAAAATTTATTCTATACATTAGAATAATAAACTTGAGGAAGTAGCATAAAAGGTAAATTTTATTTCATTTTAATATATTTGTGGATTAAAAATTAAAAATCAGGCGGCTGGGACGGTAGCACAGCAGGTAGTGCATTTGCCTTGCACATGGCTGACCCAGGTTCGATTCCCAGAATCCCATATGGTCCCCCGAGCACCACCAGGGGTAAATCCTGAGTGCAGAGCCAGGAATAACATCTGAGCACCACTGGGTGTGACCCCCCCCAAAAAAATTTTAACTCAGAATAGTCATTACATGTCTCCATACATAGTTTCAGTGCATCTTAGTCTTGGGGTGGGAGGAGAATACCTTATTCTAAAATTATTGAAGTGTAATGACTGTTATGATTGTAATGATTAATTCTGTGCTAAAATTTTCCTTTTTAATTAAAAGTTAAGACTTTAGGTCATTATCTACACAGAATATTATTACTTACTATAGAAGAACGGAAATAGGCCCAGTGAGGTCTAAAAATGGTATCTTACAAAGTCAAGGGCATTCGAATCATTCAAAGAACCAAATAATTCTTTCAAAGTATTCATGAGAGAAATAACTAAGGCAAAATAATCAGATAAAATGTGAATTATGGGCTGGAGTGATAGTACAACGGGGAGGGCATTTGCCTTGCGCACCGCCGACCTGGGTTCAATCCCCAGCATCCCATATGGTTTCCCAAGCACGGCCAGGAGTAATTCCTGAGTGTAGAGCCAGGAATAAACCCTGAGCATTGCTGGGGTGACCAAAAAAAAAAAAAAAACCTCGATAGTCAATTACATCACAAGTAACTTAGTTAATACCACTGTTAACTACAAAATAAAGAAAAATATGAAATATACATATATATGGATCTAGAATTTGGAAGAATTTAATATTTGGATAGTAAAACAATAGAAACAGCGCCTTATCTATAACTTTTTAGAAAAATATCTTTTTTGTCCTAACTCAAACTATTAAAGAAATTATGTGATATGATGAGAAGAAAAATGGCTAATCATGAAACAACTTTAAAAATATGAATAAAACAGAAGAAATAGTAACATAAAGAAATTTTAAGATGGGAAAGTAATTTCTTCCACTTTAAGATCCTGGAGTTTGAGCTGAATATTAATTAAATAGAGACTACTTTGGGTTACTTCCTTTATTTAAGGATGTGAGTGTGCCATCTGTGCTAGATGAAGAAATGTTTTATTTGTTTGGAAGACATGAGACTAATTTATCACCAATGAGTATTTATTGCTCTGTTGAGCACAGAGTTATAATATTCTTCTGGCCTTTTCTGCAGTTAGAAATTACTGTGGACTTTGTTCTCATGAATGGGAAGTGAATTGAAATGGTAAGCATTATTTAAAGATCTAAGGTTTGAAAACACCAAAGTGCCCCCTAATTATATTCTATTAATTTTACTGGCTTAGATGGAAAACACAAGATAAATTAGAAATTATTATTGAAGCTAGCCAGGTGTCTTTCAGCAGCATCCAATGAGAGAATGGGTGAAGGAGAGATGATTACAACTCTACCTGTCTTGACATATTGGGAAATAAACTACTGTGAGTGAACATTTGTGTGTTTGGGAATCTGTGTTACTGCAGTATTTTCTCACTGATGATTCTCAACTAGGTAATATTTTATAGCATCTAGATTAAATTTGGTTATCATAATTGAAGGGGGGAAGGAGAGACTAGTACTGGTGTATCATGGGTAGAATGCATGAATGATAAATATGCACATGGGAGGCCCCTCCTCCCCATTATAGTTATCCAACCCAAAGTATTAACAGAACTGAGGCTGGAGCAATAGCACAGCGGGTAGGGCGTCTGCCTTGCACGCGGCCCACCCAGGTTTGATTCCCAGCATCCCATAGGGTCCCCTGAACACCGCCAGGGTGATTCCTGAGTGCAGAGTCAGGAGCAATCTCTGTGCATTGCAGGGTGTGACCCAAAAAGTAATATATATATATATATATATATATATATATATATATATACAGAACTTATATATCAAATAATATGTTTTGTTATTCATAGTAATCTGTGTTACAATTATTTGGAGACATTACTCAGACAATAATGTTTGCAACCAGATGTCTAATTGTGGAGATTTGTGTTCTCCTGATAATTAGTCAAGTTTGTGTTAATCTATGCTATTTTAGTGCTTATACTTCTAATTTTAACTAGATAGTGTATGCTAGGAATGGCACAAAACAAAGTGTCATTTAAAAGTAAGGATATATACTAGAATAGTAGAAAAGTCACCAAGTACTCTAACATAAAAGAGTAAAATTTAACATAATATAGTTCTCAGCTAAATTCCCGAAGCATTTAATCTAATTTAACAGAATAAATATAAACTCATGCATTTCTAATTCCAATATGGAAGAATTTCTTTGAAAGGTAGGAATGGGGGAGAGCGGCGGGAACCCGCGCGGGGCACAGTCCACCGAGCCGCAGCTGCAGCGTCGGGCCGGGTCGCCGAGCGGGCGACTCTCTTGGTTCTGCATTGATGGATCACTCCTGGTAGGCTTGGGGGACCCTGTCGGCAATACTGAGGATCAAACCCAAATTGGCAGCATGCAAGGAATCACTCCTGACATTTCTGTGGTACCAGGGGTGGACTTGGGTCAGCTGAATGCAAGGTAAACAGGCAATCCTTTGGAGAGCCTGCCTCAGCGCGGAAAAGCCCCCTCCCCGCCCCCTGCCCGCTGCGGCTCGGGGCTTCTCCTGAAGCCCCTGCCTGGCACCTTGCCGCCGCCGCCGTCGGATCCTGTCCAATCTCCATCCTGCAGGTAAACAGGCAATCCTTTGGAGAGCCTGCCTCAGCGCGGAGAAGCCCCCTCCCCGCCCCCTGCCCGCCGCGGCTCGGGGCTTCTCCTGAAGCCCCTGCCTGGCACCTTTCCGCCGCCGCCGTCGGATCCTGACCAATCCCCACTCTGCTGCTTAGGGGCGTGTCCTCATCTCAGGGGGCGTGGCCTAAAAGTGGGCGTGGCCTCTTTCGGGAGCGGCGGCCGCTAGCGCGGCCGCAGTTATTCTTTGCTACCTCAGCTCAATCCGTACTGTGTATTCCTTTCAAAACTCACTTTTGCGATCTCAAACATTTATGTAAAATAGCCATTAGCTTAGGCTGACAGTATAAAAGCTATCAGGGAATAACGGAAGTTTAGCACAATCGGAGCCCCTTCTTCCCACAAAAAGGAAGAGGAATAAATAACTACAAGGTTCCAACTCTGCACTTCCGTGACAATATGAAGAAACAGCGAAAATCCCCTCCACCAAGAGAGGGAGAACAAAAGATACTAGAAACCTCAAAAGAGTCTCCCAACATCTACGACCTCTCAGATAAACAATTCAGAGAGGAAATATGGAGGAGATTCGACCTACTCCAAGCAACTATGGAACAGACATCCAATAAATTAAGGGAGGAGATGAATCAAGCGCTCGAACGGTCTACCAAGAAAATACAGGAAGAAATCAGAGCAGAAATGAGAGCAGAAATTTCAAACCTTCGAACGGAAGTCTCACAAATACAGCAATCGGTAGATGAAATAAAAATCTCACTAGATGCCCTCAACAGCAGAATGACTACAGCCGAAGACAGAATCAGCGAGCTTGAGGATGAGCTGCAGAAAGCTTACAGACAGCAACAAATCATGGCCAAAGACCTCAAAATGGCTATAGAGCGAATCAGAGCCCTGGGGGATGACTTCAAGAGGAACAACATAAGAATCATTGGAGTACCAGAACCACAGGGAAGTAACGCCAATGAAAAAAACATAGTCAAAGACATCATCGCTAAGAAATTCCCAGAGCTGGAGAAGGCAGGCGTCCAGATACAAGAAGTCCGAAGAGTGCCAGCAAAAAGAGACCCAAATAAAAAGACTCCAAGGCATCTCATAGTCAGAATGGCGGATGCTCTAGATAGAGACACAATTCTACAAGTAGCAAGGTCAAAGAGGGAAATCACATACAAAGGAGCACCCCTCAGATTTACGGCCGATCTGTCAGAAGAAACCCTCCGAGCCCGAAGACAATGGTGGGACATAGTGAAAAAACTCAACGAAATGAATGCCTCACCAAGAATACTTTATCCAGCTAAACTCTCACTCAAACTCGAAGGAACCATACACTATTTCTCAGATAAACAACAGCTCAGGAACTTCATAGACTCAAAACCAATCTTGAAAGAAGGTCTAAAGGGGCTACTGTAAGACAAGGAGGAGCCCCATAAGAACAACAAATCCCACAGAAAGATGACACAAAACCACATCACAATAATCTCTCTCAATGTCAATGGCCTAAATGCACCTATCAAGAGACACAGAGTGGCTAAATGGATCCGGAAATTAAACCCAACATTCTGTTGCCTGCAAGAAACACACCTGAACAAACAGAGTAAACATAGACTCAAAGTCAAAGGATGGAAAACAATCCTCCAAGCAAACAACCCCCTTAAAAAAGCTGGAGTGGCCATCCTGGTATCCGACAACATAGATTTCAGGATGAAAAAGATCAAAAGGGACAGCGAAGGTCATTTTCTGTTTATCAAGGGATATGTACAACAGGAAGAAATCACACTCTTAAACGTATATGCTCCTAACGAACGACCGGCTAAATATTTAAAACGACTCCTAACAGACTTCAAAGAGGACATCACTAACAGCACAATTGTAGTCGGAGACTTCAATACGGCCTTATCACCTCTAGATAGATCCACAAGAACAAAACTCAACAAGGAAACACTGACTCTGAATGAAGAAATCGAAGAGAGAGGCCTAATAGACCTATACAGGGCCTTACACCCCAAAAAGAAAGAATACACATTCTTTTCCAGTGCACATGGAACATTTTCAAAAATAGACCATGTACTGGGCCCCAGAACATACCTCAATAGAATCGGAAAAATAGAAATTGTATCAACCATCTTTTCAGACCACGATGCACTGAAGATAGAAGCTAACCACCCACAAATACGGAAAATCAAATCAAACACCTGGAAATTAAACAATTCCATGTTGAACAATGAGTGGGTCAAGAAGGAAATCAAGGAAGAAATCAAAAGATACTTAGAAACAAATGAGAATGAAGACACGAGCTACCAAAACCTATGGGACGCAGCTAAAGCCGTGTTAAGGGGAAAATTTATAGCTCTCCAAGCATTCCTCAGGAAGGAAGAAAGGACCCACATAGATAGCTTGACTTCACGACTCAAGACCCTAGAAAAGGACCAGAGAAAGGACCCCAAACCAGACCGAAGGAAAGAAATAATAAAAATTAGAGCAGAAATTAATGACATCGAAACCAAAAAAACAATCCGAAAGATCAATGAAACAAAGAGTTGGTTCTTTGAGAAAATAAATAAGATTGATAAACCGCTAGCAAGTCTCACAAAGAAAGAAAGAGAGAAAACTCTAATAAATCGAATCAGAAATGAAAAGGGGGACATCATAACAGAAACCAGTGAGATTCAAAAGATCATTAGAGACTACTTTGAAAGTCTTTATGCCACAAAAAAGGAGAACCTAAAAGAAATGGATGGATTCCTTGATTCCTACAATCTCCCAGCACTGAAGAAAGAAGACCTGGAATACCTGAATAGACCCATCAATGTTAAGGAAATTGAAACGGTAATCAAAAACCTCCCCAAAAACAAAAGCCCAGGCCCAGATGGTTTCACTGGCGAATTCTTCCAAACATTTAAAGAAGACCTATTGCCTGTTTTCCTCAAACTTTTCCAGGAAATTGAAAAAACAGGAACTCTCCCAAACAGTTTCTATGAAGCACATATCTCCCTAATACCAAAAGCAAACAAAGACACCACTAAGAAAGAAAATTACAGACCAATTTCCCTGATGAACACCGATGCGAAGATCCTCAACAAAATACTAGCAAATAGGATCCAACAACTCATCAAAAAGATCATACATCACGACCAAGTGGGATTCATCCCAGGGATGCAAGGATGGTTTAACATTCGGAAATCAATCAACATAATCCAGCATATCAACAAAAGTAAAGATAAAAACCATATGATCATATCAATAGATGCAGAGAAAGCATTTGACAAGATCCAACATCCTTTCATGATGAAAACCCTCGCCAAAATGGGGTTTGGAGGAACTTTCCTCAAGATAGTCGAAGCCATCTATCACAAGCCTACGGCAAGCATTATCCTCAACGGGGAAAAACTAAGGGCCTTTCCTCTGAGATCGGGCACAAGACAAGGATGCCCACTCTCACCACTCCTCTTCAATATAGTACTGGAAGTACTTGCGATAGCTATTAGACAAGAAAAAGAGATTAAGGGCATCCAGATAGGAAGGGAAGAAATCAAACTCTCACTATTTGCAGACGACATGATACTATATCTAGAGAAGCCTAAAACCTCTACTAAGAAACTCTTAGAAACAATAGACTTATACAGTAAAGTTGCAGGCTACAAAATCAATACCCAAAAATCCATGGCCTTCATATATGCAAACAATGAGGCAGAGGAAAGGGACATGAAAAAAGCAATCCCATTCACAATCGTGCCCCAGAAAATCAGGTACCTCGGAATCAGCTTAACCAAGGAAGTAAAAGACCTTTACAAAGAAAACTACATAACGCTACTCCATGAAATTAAAGAGGACATGAGGAAATGGAAACATATACCCTGCTCGTGGATAGGGAGAATCAATGTTGTCAAAATGGCAATACTCCCTAAAGCGTTATACAGATTCAATGCGATCCCTATAAATATACCCATGACATTCTTCAAAGAAATGGATCAAGCAATCCTAAAATTCATATGGAATAACAAACGTCCAAGGATAGCTAAAACAATTCTTGGGAAAAAGATGATGGGAGGCATCACCATCCCCAACCTCAAACTTTACTACAAAGCAGTAACAATTAAAACAGCATGGTACTGGAACAAAGGCAGAGCCGTAGACCAATGGAACAGGGTGGAATATCCCTACACACAACCCCAAATGTATGACCATCTAATCTTTGATAAGGGAGCAAGAGATGTGAAGTGGAGCAAGGAAAGCCTCTTTAACAAATGGTGCTGGCACAACTGGACAACCACATGCAAAAAAATGGGTTTAGACCTTGACCTGACACCATGCACAAAAGTCAGATCAAAATGGATTAAAGACCTCAACATTAGACCACAAACCATAAGGTACATTGAAGACAAGGTCGGCGAAACCCTCCACGATATTGAAGATAAAGGTATCTTCAAAGGTGACACGGAACTAAGCAATCTAGTAAAAACAGAGATCAACAAATGGGACTACATTAAACTAAAAAGCTTCTGCACCGCAAGAGATACAGTGACCAGAATACAAAGACTATCCACAGAATGGGAAAGGATATTTACACAATACCCATCAGATAAGGGGTTGATATCAATGGTATATAAAGCACTGGTTGAACTCTACAAGAAGAAAACATCCAACCCCATCAAAAAATGGGGCGAAGAAATGAACAGAAACTTTACCAAGGAAGAAATACGAATGGCCAAAAGGCACATGAAAAAGTGCTCTGCATCACTAATCATCAGAGAGATGCAGATCAAAACAACTTTGAGATACCACCTCACACCACAGAGACTAGCACACATCCAAAAAAACAAAAG
This sequence comes from Sorex araneus, assembly GCF_027595985.1. Classification (NCBI taxonomy): domain Eukaryota; kingdom Metazoa; phylum Chordata; class Mammalia; order Eulipotyphla; family Soricidae; genus Sorex; species Sorex araneus. The sequence goes on from NC_073304.1 coordinate 52,721,988, forward strand.
CAACCGCTGTTGGAGAGGATGTGGGGAGAAAGGGACCCTTCTTCACTGCTGGTGGGAATGCCGACTGGTTCAGCCCTTCTGGAAAACAATTTGGACGACTCTCAAAAAATTAGATATTGAATTCCCATTTGACCCAGCAATACCACTGCTGGGAATATATCCCAGAGAGGCAAAAAAGTACAATCGAAACAACATCTGCACATGTATGTTCATCGCAGCACTGTTTACAATAGCCAGAATCTGGAAAAAACCCGAATGCCCCAGAACAGATGACTGGTTGAGGAAACTTTGGTACATCTATACAATGGAATACTATGCAGCTGTTAGAAAAAAGGAGGTCAAGAATTTTGTAGTTAAGTGGATGGGCATGAAAAGTTTCATGCTGAGTGAAATGAGTCAGAAAGAGAGAGACAGACATAGAAAGATTGCACTCATCTATGGTATTTAGAATAACAGAGTGGGAGACTAACACCCAAGAACTGTAGAAATAAGTACCAGGAGGTTGACTCCATGGCTTCGAGGCTGCCCTCACGTTCCGGGGAAAGGTCAACACAGAGAATCGATCACCAACTACATTGTAGTCGAAGGCCATGTGGGGGAAGGGAGTTGCGGGCTGAATGAGGGCTAGAGACTGAGCACAGCGGCCACTCAACACCTTTATTGCAAACCACAACAGCTAATTAGAGAGAGAAAACAGAAGGGAATGCCTTGCCACAGTGGCAGGGTGGGGTGGGGGGGAGATGGGATTGGGGAGGGTGGGAGGGACACTGGGTTTACAGGTGGTGGAGAATGGGCACTGGTGAAGGGAGGGGTTCCCAAACTTTGTATGAGGGAAGTATAAGCACAAAAGTGTATAAATCTGTAACTGTACCCTCACGGTGATTCTCTAATTAAAAATAAATAAAAAAAAAAAAAAAAAAAGAAAGGTAGGAATGGTTTTTCTTTTATAGTTTTTGAGGAAGTACTTAAAAAGATAATCAGTGCCTCAGTGTAAAAGATGGGCATTGGAGGAAAAGAAGGAAACTTTTTTTTTTTGGTTTTGGGTCAATGCTCAGAGATAATTTAAGTCTCCACACTCAGGGATCACTTCTGGTGGGATCAGAGGACCATGTGGGATGCTGGGGATTGAGTGTTGGTCAGCTATACAAAAATGCAAACACCCTACCCATGGATAGGGAAATCTTGAAATTGCTAGTGCTGAGACTGTTTTTTCCTACAACTGTACTGAGATACAACAACAAAAAAAATTTAAGAGTTTGGTATGATAGGTTGATTCAATAGTAAAAAATACCACTATAATATTAGCTACTCTTTTAGTTCAATCACAAAGGTACCATTTTCTTTTTGTGTCAGAATCTTTCAGATGTCTCAACAGCATTCAACATTGACAATAATATGCATTCAAACGTTAGGTCCCCAAATGTGGTCATCTTATAAATGGGAGACTGTACAAATTGTCTGATATTTCCAAGTTTCCTCCACTCTTCAAACCCTGGTAACCAATAGCATATTCTCTGTTCGAGTTTGATTCTTTTAGTAGCTCTAGATGAGTGATGTTATCAGCATTTATCTTCCTCTTTCTGACATATATTGCCCTTAGTTTAATGCTAGCTGTTGCAAGTGGCAGTATTTCCTTTCTTCTCATGGATGAATGACATTCCATTGTTATAGATACCAAGGGCTTGAGTGATAGCACAGCATGTAGGACGTTTGCCTTACACGAAGCCAACCCAGTTTGATTCCTCCACCCTTCTCAGAGAGCCCGGCAAGCTACTGAGAGTATCTTGCCCGCACAGCAGAGCCTAGCAAGCTGCTCGTGGTGTATTTGATATGCCGAAAACAGTAACAAGTTGCACAATGGAGACGTTACTGGTGCCTGCTCAAGCAAAGCAATGAGGAACGGGATGATAGTGATACAGTGATATATACTATATCATCTTCATCAAATAAAGCCTAATTTAACACAGAAATTAAGCATTTAAAAAGCTAGTTCAAAACGTAGAAAGAGAAACTGGTTAATTGTACTGAAAATGAACTAAGACATTTTAGATTCTATTTGATTCAGGTTCATGAAAGTGTTTATAACAGTTCATGCAACAGTTGGAAACCAGAGACTTAGTTTCATTAGAAATTCGGACTGCACAATAGATGTTCTAAGAAGTTCAACAGTTACAGACTGAAGTTTTGGTGGAAAGGTTAGGAACCACTTTTCCTGACATACCATTCTCATGGCTGGTGTCTTTTCCCAAGTTCTTGCTTCCAGAAGGAAGAATTTCAGGGCAAGACACAGCAAGTACCCAAGAGAAAGCTTTTATGGTAAAGCAAAAGTACACATAGGATGGATTACAATTCATATTTTGCAAGCAACATCCCCCAGGGTTGTGATCACTTAATGGGTCTGGGCATGAAGAGGTGGTCTATTCAAGACTTTGGAGATCTGCTCTAGGAATAGTTTAGGTCCATTCTAAGAATGAGAGTGCCACCCATTTTCCCCTTGTTTTGTGAGGCAGTTTTGGATATGTCATCTTTTGTGGAGGGAGAGTACATGCAAAATGGTGATGCTAATTTTAAGCTTAGGGTCTTTGAGCTGTTAAGTTAAATTGAAATGTGCAGGTGTACTTAAGAGAAATTCCCTTGTCTGAAGAGAGGGGAAGTTGGGGCAAACAGCCTGCATCAAAGTGGACACATAGGGTTGTTGTGGTTATATATTTTAGGGATTTTTTTTCCCATCGTAAAGCCTGGGAGCCAGAAGATGAGCAATTTCAACTGCCGTTTTATGCACATCTCAAAAAGCAGATTCACTAGTTCACAGTACTAAACTTCTATATAACTACAGTGCAGATGCATTTTTGTCATTGGATAGCAAGTGGAAAACAGTTTCTGTACTCATTAATATTACCTCACTGCTAAGCTGAATGGGGGTGCCAGTCAAAACTTAAGCAATGCTTACCTGAAGAAAGACTACTGCTTGTTGTTCTGGTGTCTTATAAGGTGGAGGATAGAACACAAGCACAAGCCTTTCTTTTTGAAAACCATTTCTCACTCCTTGAAAGTTGAAATGGGTTCTTTATGAAAAGAAGGGTCTACCAAAATTTCAGTCCTTCTCACATTTATTTACATATGTGACATCTTAATAGTCATTGTGTACGCATCCCAAGTTTACTACTGCAAGGGTAAAAGCAAATAATATCATAAGAGAAAAGGGTGGGCTATAAAAATTAGACGATCATTCTTTTTTATTATTTTAATTAGTAATTATATGGAGCATTTAAATAAAGTAAAACTTTCAAGCCACAGGAGACTTTTAAAAATTTACATAGCACACAATTAAGCTCTTACCATTGCGAAGAGCACACAACTTCACTAATTTAAAAGGTCCTCCCCTACTATGTTAGAGTTACAGTAACTTTGTTAGTAGAGATATAAACATTAAATCATTAATGTATGCAATAAATTAAAGAAAAATCACAGTTTTAAAGGGAAGTATGTGAGAGTTTACATTTGTGCATGAATGTATTGTATACAAGTGTGAAGTAGAAATTGGTAAGCCTATTTTGTAGTCAACTAAAAAAGAGTAAAAGAACAGGTAATAATTAAATATCAGAATATTATGAAAAGCGATCAACTAAATACTTACCAGCCTATTTTTGGTGTCAGTGTCTTACCGGGAGATCATTAAATTGTTATTTTTGATAACTGAAGGAAAAGAGAAGTGCTGCCTGATCCTTGAGAAAAATGTTATAAAGATAAGTGACAAAAATAAGAGTAGATGATTATCGACTGTTCAGTCTTCTTTGGTTGTCTGTGGCTAGTAATTTTTCCCCACTAACAGATGAGTTAACACAAGTGTTCACTCAGGACCAAGGTTTTTAAGCGGTGAGTGTGCTTTCTCACTATTTTGTCCTTAACGTTGCTTTAAAAGTTGCATACTACTGAATATTTATATATTTATTTGAAGAAGCAGTAATAGTAAGGAAGCAACTTTTTTGCTGTTCTTCAGCTTTTCAATTCAACTTAAATTCTTAGGAAGAAACTGATTTAGAAAATCATAATGGAATAATGGATTTGATTAAATATAAAAGTGTTCTAATAAGTACAGAAACTTTAAGTAATAATGTTAATATAGTTCTAATTCTCAAGATTAAGTACTTATTATGTTCTTTTGAGAAGTTTGTGACTTATTACAGTATTGATAAACATTAGAAAATGTGGAAATGTGAAAAGTGGCACTATGTGACTATATCATTATAATTATAAATATAAGGTTTTTCAAATTTATAATTTCACTTCTTATATATCTTGGATGTTTATTAAGTGTATACGATGGCAAAAAATTCTTAAAAGTGGCAGAAAAATAATACATTTTGATTAATATAAAGTTTGCCTAAAATTCATTCAAATATTCTTTTAAACATATTCAGTTCACTATGCAAACTTGCACACTGACTTTCAATGAAATGTGAACTATTTTTTTACATCATTGTATACATTAATTATTCAATATTAAATAACTTCATAAAATTTTTAAGAAGAGTCTTTTATAAAAGAATAACCTTTATATTCCATGAACTCTACTTCTCAAGCAGTAAAGTTCATTGAGCAGTCATATTAGATAAATAGATATTTCTTTGTGGAGGGGGCACACTGCAATGCTCAAGGGTTACTCTTGACTCTGAGCTCAGGAATTATTCTTGGCAGTGCTCAGGGCACCAGATAAAGTGATGGAAATCAAACCCAGGTTGGCTGTGTCCCAGATAAAACAAACCATATTTCTAAATAAAATTAAATAATCTGCTATAGAAACTGATTCAAAAACTTCTAGACTATCTACAACTCTGTCCTTACTTATGTGTCTACTGAGCGGCATATAATTTAACAGTTCTCTTTATGACTCATACATGTAAGTAATAAGCAGTTTATTAGCCCTTTCCTCTGCTTAGTGCTATAGTTTCAGCAACAAGCAATCATCCTTCATATATTTCTATTTAAATTTTATATTTAAATTTATTAATTTGTTTATTTAAATCTATTTAAATATTTGTATTTATATTTAAATTTTATTCTACAATTTTTCATACTAAGTAAATACTTAATGGTAAAGTAAAACTTTGAGGGAGTGGTTGGGGCTAGACCCAGGAGTGCTTGGGGTTTACTCCTGCTCTAAGCTCGTGAATCTCTCCTAGCTGACTCAATGAATTATATCAAGGTGTCAGTGACTGAACCCAGATTGGCTATGTGCAAGGCAAGTGTCCTACTTACTGTGCTATTACTCCAGTTCCAGTAGAGTTAACATTTTTAATAAAAAGCAACAAAAAAATCCTATCACTAAAAAAAAATTAACCATTACCAAAAAGATGAGAGATATAGAACTTAAAACTAAAAGTTAAGAAAATATTACAAAAACCAAGCTCTTTGAGTGCCCCTGAAATTGAAAGTTGAATGACTACTACCTTGAAAGGTCAAGAAAAATTTACATAATTTTCCATAATTTCCTTTTATATTTGAAGATAAAACTGGTACAGTCCTATTTAGATTTAAGGTTAAGGTAATCAATGAGAATCATATGAGCGTAAGACAATTCTCTTCACACAGTTCTGCACCTTTTTTTTTCTTAATCTTAATTCAGTGAAAGTAGTTTTGCTTTAGAGGTCTTTGAGTGCAAAGTCAGCAACTCATTAATGAAGGTTGTTTCTCTTGCTGATTTCTGTTAAAGTGTTCCCTGGGTACCACTTCAGTTAGGGCAAGTTCAATGAACCAGTGTCTCTTTTGCAACTTGTGGTAGAGAAATAAAACTGATTAACTTGGTGAGTTTTAAAAATGTCTAATCCAGCTGTCTGATTACTTCTATTTTCCATCAGTGTCTGCTATCAGCTTTGTTTCTCTGGATATCTTACTGGGTTCACATAGGCAGGAAGAAGAAAATCAGTGTTTAGTTGTGTTTTTGTAAATGCCTGACTAAAAGAGTAAACAAAATGTCTTCTTTTTGAAAACTCTTTTATTTTATGCAGGTCTCCTCAGCAGTGCTCTGGAGCCCAGGTCTACTCTTGATAAAACTCAGCAGGACAGAGTGGGCTTGACGGACCTATCACCAAACCAGGAGGTAGCATTGTGCAGATGCCCTGGTAGTGGAAGCCAGGCACAGCTGGTGACTGAACTTGGGGGCTTTGCACAAGCAAAGCATAATATTTCAGCCCTTGAGCTATCACCCTGTCTTCCAAAATATAATTTGGATAGGCTGTAAAACACATCAATATTACTCAGGGCTAATTCCTGTTTGTGCTCAGGGATTATTTCTGGAGGTGCTCCGGGGAGGGATCAAATGAGGTGCCAGCGATTGAATCCCAATTAGCTACATGTAAAGCAAACACCATATGTGCTGTATTATCTCTATGGGTCCCCAAAATGTAACCTTTTTTACTTCTTCATTTTTTGCCCCTCCCAGCTCTGAAACCCCAAATGTGTTCTTAATTATAAAAATAATCTTATAAGCAATTGAAGTACTCAAATATCTGCAATATATATATATACATATATATATATAACATAGTAATTTTCATAATGGAAGTTATCAATCTAGAGAGCAACTCAAAATGTCATGCTAAGAAACACTTTACACTTTAGCCAGCTATTATATTCTGGAATCTATTATTGTATCCCTCTGCTGATTCATTCAATGATAGAACAGTCATGTTGGTTAGAACTCACAGCATGAGTTCAAATAGAAAGCACAGTAGCTGGGAACATAGTTTAGTGATATAGTGTCTGCTTTCTATGTATAGGACCCTGAGTTTGATCTCAGAACACCCTTCCACCAAAAAAAAAAAAAAGGAGCAAAGAAAAGGCACAAATACACACAAAACAAATCAAAACCACAGACAAACAAAAAAGGAAGCACAAAACTTATTGTCTGGGCAAATGTATCTGGAGTCTTTAGAGGCCATTGGAACATAGAAAAGGGATTGGAATATACAGGGACTGTAAGGTACAGAAAGCAGGGGGCTTGTGTTGCATGCAGCTGACCCAGGTTTGATCTCCAGCACCCTATACAGAGCTTTGAGAACCACCAGGAATGATCCCAGGATCTATGCAAATGTCTGACTAAATAAATAGTAAACAAAATATTTTCTTTTTAAAAACTCTTTTATACAGGTCTTTTCATCAGTGCTCTGGAGTCCAGGTCCACTCTTAGGCCCAAAATAAAAGAAAAAAAGAAAAATCATAGTCTGGAAACTCCTGCCAACTGATTTCTATGGTATCCTTTAATAGCATCAATATTCCTAAATCAATCAATAAAATTTCTGGCATAAAATGAGAGGGAGTGGATCTAAAAGTCTTTTGGAAAATTATATATACCCAACAATATATAATAGGCATTGAATATATAAAAATGTTTAATTGGAAAAGTAAGGCTAAGTATTGAAATAGTGTTTTACTGGGTTATAAAATAAAAATATCTATAAAGTAAAAATTAAAATTACAGAAATAAAAAATGATGTTCTAGTGTAAACACAAGAAAATATGTGTCTCTGGTAATCTGCCTAAATAGTTAACTGGAGAAATATGTATAGTGAGAAATCTGTAGTTTTGAAAGGCCAGTTTCAAAGGGAAATCAGTGAAACAATTATTCCAAAGCAAAAAGTAAGAACATGAAGATAGCAGTTACCACTGAGCTGATGTGGTTAAAGAATATTAAATAATATAATAAAGTTAGAGAAGCTCTTGTAAATTTCCTTTACAAGAATAAATATGTTTTTCAGTGGTCAGCAATGAACTCTGATGTGTCTGGAATGAGCCAAAAAGTTATGAATAAAACATTAAGATCAACAATATAGTATACTGGATTTTAGTGTTCTTTCTTGGTGCATTACAGTGTTCCTTGAGCATGCTGAACAAAAATCTATTAATCATTGCTCCTGAGATGGCTATTATATCAGACATTTGGAAGCCTAAATGACTTATTCTTCTGGCTACATCATGAAAACAGAATAATTCCCAGGAAAAAAGCCAGGTTTTTTTTTTGCCCTTAATATATGGTAGAAACATATCAAAATATAGAGTTTCATATTGCAACATACAACTTTTGCATTAGTCTAAAGATATTTACTAGGCATCTACTCTAAGTAATTTATAAATGACATAAATAGTGTGAAAGTGATTTGGAAAATAAAACTATATTTTTTCAAATGTTAATCATGCATTTTATACACCTTGAAAGGTCACCAAACATTGGGCACTGGACTGTGTTTTGATACAGTGGTCTATACTACCAAAAGAATAATCAGAACACACAATCAATCAATTGAGTCATCTTGGGAATAGTGCTGTGTAGGATTGTGTAACAGGGCCCTGAAATGCTGAAGAGTGTCTAAATACTGTCAACCTTCTTTGGGGGGAGTGAGCGCTTTGGGAATTATAATCAAAGGTAATTGATAGGAGTGTTGTATGCTAATTACAAAATTCCTGACCTTGATTTTACCATGCTACGGTAATATTACTAAACTATGAGCATTGGAGCTTGTTACTTTAATCATGTTTCTACTTATCTTTTTTTTAAAAACAAGAGAATTCACGGGCTTATTAAAAATGCCATTTGCAGCTGGACTATATATGGATTGAGTCAGCAACTGCAGAAAACATCTGTGCTGCTTTATCTGGAACTCCTTCAGGTTTCAATTCCATTTAGAGCTTGGGCTGCAATTTTGTCTACCCCAACCAGAAATCTACACAGCAACTGATGGCATTAGGCCATACCAGAACTTTCTCTTTAGAGGAAATCTTAAAACTGAGATGACTGTATACTCAGTTTGCCAAGAGCAGTGATTCTCAACTGACAATAGCCTCTTGGAACCAATAGCCTCTTCCTTCCCGTGCCCGTGTCCTATAGGAAGGCCCCTACTTTTGCACTGTGGTTTCCACTTACTGACTTTCACCTGTGTGTCTCTTGGGATACCTTGGATGCCCAAAGGAGCCAAATGGATATTGACGAAGTTAGAAAATCCCTAACTTCTGGTACCCTAAGAAATGTATTATTAACAATTCACTTTGTTTTTGAGAATATTCTGTTTGATCAAGAACACATAGACACTCTATTAAATTTGTTTGAATTCCTTCCTAACATGAAGCTTCCTTGATTCTGGGTGTGGGAGGGATGCAGTACCACACTCTCATGTTTGTGCTCTGCCATTCAGGGGCCACATCTTCCAGAACAAATTTAATCTTCTGAGATCTGATTCGAGTAACCTCAAAAAAATTTAACGCCAATGACCTAATCTCAAAAATAGTCATAAATAATCCACAATGTGCTAACAGCATTTTATTTGCCTTAGGAAAACAAGCCAGTCAATTGTTTATAAGTAGTGAAGACATATTTTACAATTATGGCATGACTTAATCCTTCAGTTATATGAATTAAAAATGACATAACATTATCCTTTAGGCTATAACATAGAATTTAATGTTATGTCTGAAAAAGGAAATAAAGGGTGCTATTTAAATGTCTTTTCCTCAGAGCACTGTCATAAACTACATTTTAGTACCAGATTTTTATGTACATAACTGCAAGAGAGAAATGAGGTACTATAAGATAAGATCGTGAGTTATTAATAAGAACCAACCAGGAGAAATTGCCATGGAGATTATAATGTTGGATACATACATATATGAATATATATAGAATAAATACATATACGTTCTGGTTTTCAATATTTTATTGTCTTTTTATGTATTTTTTATCCAATGCCTAAATGGTAGGTCATACTAATATCCCTAATATTATCATTCAGAAGCTAAAAACTAAAAATGCTTTGCCCATTATCATACAACTTGTAAACAAGATGTAGAACATGGTAATTGTTTCTCAGAAAAATTCTCAATTAGCATATAAGCATAATAATATCTTAAAAATTATATGTGTTATGAGTAATAAAAAGATGTATAGCTCAATGATTTTGAAAAACAGACTAAGATAAAAACATATTTATCAACTAGACCCAAAATAGAAATAAGCCTTAGCTGTACCTAAAAATTTCTGCTTATATTCATATCTGATATTCTAAGCATAGCTCTTTCAGTTCCTCTTTGGGAGATCTGAACAGCATTCTTATCCTGTTTTCGTAGGGCCCAGGTCTCGGACGCGTATGTTACTGCAGGACGAAGGGCAGAGTTGAAAAGATGTGCCAAAGTTGGACGTTCTTTGTCCTTTTAACACCTACTTCGATGCTCTTGAAGGTGTTCCACGCCACTCTCTTCCTCCTGCGCAGCTCAGGTGCCAGGTCGTCCATCATGTTGAGTTCTTGACTTAGGTACACATAACTACTGCATTCAGAGATGTTCATTCTGTTGAGAGCAAATGGAAGATCAGAAACTAGTTCGTTTCTCATGAACATTGTTTTCAAGAGATTCAGCTGCAGTCCGACCTTTCCACACTTACGGTTGAAGTTGGCCAGCATTCATACCGCTTGGCTAATGTTTGCTATTATTAGAATGATGTCATCAGCAAAGCAGAGGTGGTGTAATTGCCGTCTATCTTCACTCCCATTTCTTCCCATTCCAGTCATTACATGCCATTCTTGAGGGTGGGACTGAAGAGTTTCAGTGAAATGGTGTCACCCTGCCGTACCCCTCTCTTTACATCAATGATCACTTCCTTGTAGAATGATGAGATCCTGGTGGTGAATCGGTAATACAGCTCAAAGAGGAACCTGATGTACTGAGTTTGAACACCCTGTTTGGCTAGGGCTTTGATAACCACTTCAGTCTCAACAGAATCAAAGACCTTCTTTAAGTCAATGAACATTAGACAGTGCAGCGTCTTGAACTTTCACAAAACCTTAATGAGGTTGGTCACCGTGTGGATATGGTCAATCATGCTGAATGCTTTTAGGAACCCAGATTGCTCGCATAGCTGTCCTTCTAGTTTTCTGCCAGTTCTATTCAGGATGATTCCAGTGAACAACTTGTAGACAATGGACAACAGGAGATCTGGTGATATTTGCCGATGTCATGGATGTCTCCCTTCTTATATAACAGAATGGTCCTGCTGGTTTTCCACTGGGATGAAACCTTGTATTTAGACAGGTAGCATGTAAAGAGCCAAGCCAGTGTATTGATGAGTACTAGTGGCAGATTCTTCAGGTGTTTGGGTCTGAACTCATCTGGACCAGGTGCTGTAAGCTTTACCAACAAAATTGTGCATTGGATTTTGGAAGGGAGAATGCTGGGAACAACATATCCATTCTGTGGAATTTGGTATGTGGGCAGGTAAACATGGCTATTGAAGATATTTGAGTAGAAGTCATGGACAATCTTCTTCATTGTATTTCTGGAAGATGTGATAGATCCATCAGGATGTCAGAGGGCAATCATCTTGGTCTTATAGTAGGCGAAGGACAAGCAGGAGTTGAGAATATTTTTCCTGGCTTCTGCCACATCAGCCAACACTCTTCTCTCTTTGAGGTTTTCCTTTCTTGCTTTTCTGCACAGCTTTGTGAGCTCAGATATTAGTTTGTGATTGCCTGAGGCTTACGCCAAACCACTTCGGTGAATGAACTCGAGAGTTTCTGGAGACTTTTTGTGGATTTCTCTTTCTCGACATTCCTTGCACAATCATGGAGGTGCTAAACCAGTCATTCGTATTCCTCATCACTGTTGTCAATGATGGTATCTTCCCGTATTTCCACAATAGTGCCAAAGAGCTCCCAGTTGGTGTTTGTTCTGGGAGTTTTCTTCTTAAACTTTCCAGCCCTTTCTCCCATCTCCATGAAGTAGAATTTCACATGAAGGAGACAGTGGTCCAATTCTATTTAAAATTTTGAGACAACAGCAACATCAGTCCAGCAAAACCAACGATAAAATATATTGTGGTCAATTTTGTTCTGGAACTGTCCACCGGGAGACTCCTATGTCCAACATTTAGATTTGGCCTTCTGGAACTGTGAGTTATCATGGATGGTCTTGGTCAATATGATGAACTCAGACAGTCTCTCATCCTGATCTTTCCATTCTAGGCCATGGGTTCTAAGGTGGAGTTCTTGGGGTGACCTTTTCAGTCCTATCTTGACATTGAAATCACCGACAATGACCTTGTAGAAGGTGTGGTCTTCTTTATAGAACTTTTCCAGCTCCATGTAGAACTTTTCAATTTCTCTTTCATCGTAGTTGGATGTTGGTGGTAGATGACGAAGATCAAGAACGAAACTGCTGGCAATGAGTCACATCTATTCAAATGTAAGAATCTGATTCAGGTTGGTAGGCATTCAAATTAGTCAATGCCCATGACCAATTTTGTGTTGACAAGGACACCGACACTGATGCCTTTACTGTGGCATGTTCCAAAGAACAGTTTTTCTCCAGTGTCAAAAATGGCATCTGTGTACAATGCCTTCTCATCTTGGTCAATCCTATGATGTTGTACTTGATCTTCTGCTCTTGCACCATTAGGTCCTCAATGGATGCCTCCGATGACAGCATACGTGCATTAAAAGTGCAGACAGTCATTTTAGTTCTTTGTTTTGGCAGCCTAGTTTTGCCTTGAGATTTTAGGTTTAGATCTTAGATTTTTTTGTCCCCTCCCGCGGAACTTGATCAACGTGGGTAGCCGAGAGAGAGTGCGAGAGTGAAAAGGAGACAGAGGCAAGGAGAAAGAGACAGACACAGACAGACACAAGAATGGGAGAAAGCTCCAACTTCATTTCTCGTAGGCTAGTCTTTTATAATTGATTATATGAGGAAGTGGGCAGAATGGGAGAATAGCAAAGAATGCAAATGTTTAAAGAAACTGGATATGGGCCCTGATGGCAGTTTCCCTGGGCATTGTTCTGCAACCTTTCCCAAGAAGCGGTTGTTCTTAGTTACAGGTCAGTTTGTACTGACATATTAGTTCCCAGGCATAGGTTTCTGGCCGTTCCCAGGCATGGGTTTCTGGCCGTTCCTATGCGTTGGTTCCCGGCAATTTTTAGATTTACATTATGTATGTGTGTGTGTGTGTGTGTGTGTGTGTGTGTGTGTGTATCTGCCTCTTAGAGAGCCCAGCAAGCTACGGAAAGTATCCTGCCCTCACAGGAAGAGCCTGGCAAACTCCCTTTGGCGTATTTGATATGATAAATACAGTGACAGACAATAACAAGTCTCATTCCCCTGACCTTGAAAAGAGCCTCCAATCATTGGGAAAAAAGAGTAAGGAGAGGCTGCTAAAATCTCAGTGTTGGGAAGAATGGAAATGTTACTGGTGCCCGCTTGAGTAAATTGATGAACAACGGGATGACAGTGATACAGTGATACAGTGAACTATTCAATATGTTTAACTATTACTATAGTTAAAAAGAATTTAATCTAAAAATAATCAGATTAGAGCAAATAGTTGAAAAGGTACATAATTATCAATCTACTGTTGATAGAGCAAGTCATAGTCCTAAAAATTTGGAAATTAAATTGTTCTTACCTGAATTCTAAAATCAGTACACAATTCTTGGGAGTATAAAAATTGCAGAGCCTGGCAAGCTACCCATGAGGTACTTGATATACCAAAAACAATAAGAACAACATACTCTTCGTGTTCCTGGAGCAAGCATACACCATTGGGCTACACTAGCACACAACACAGACAAATGAAGACGTCACTGGCGCCCTCTCAAGCAAATCGGTGAACAATGGGATGACAGTGATACAGTGAGACAGTGATAAAAATCACCATGAATGAACCATATAATTGTATATACTTTAAATGTATACATTGTATGCCTCAGACTGGAGTGATAGCCCAGTAAGTAGCGCGTTTGCCTTGCCACAACTGACAAGGGTTTGATTCCTCTGTTCTTCTCAGAGAGCTCGACAAGCTACTGAGAGTATCTTGCCTGCATGGCAGAGCCTGGCAAGCTACCCATGGCATAATTAGATATGCCAAAAACAGCAACAAGTCTCACAATGGAGATGTTATTGGTACCCGCTCAAGCAAATTGATGAGCAATGAGATGGTAGTGATACAGTGATACAGTGATTGTATGCCTCAGTAGAATTGAAACCAAACAAACAAATAAGCAAACTGAACAAAACTTGTTTGGCAGATTAACTTTGAAAATAAAATTACTACACCTCAGCGATTTTCATTTGTCACTCTGAACTCGGTGTAATTTTCATGTCTTACAAAAGTTTGTATGTCTTCTTTTGGGGGGGGTGGGGAGGTCAGAGAGGAAGTTTAAAGGTTTGGGTCACTCCTAGTGGTACTCAAGGCCTACTCCTCATTCTGCACTCAGGAATCACTCCTGGCAGGGTCTTGAGACCATATGTCAATCCAGGTTAGCCATGTGCAAAGCAAGCACCCATTCACTGTACTATTGCTACTATCACTTGAATGTCTTTTAGTATTGAATCTGGTGGCAAGAGTTTGTAATCACTGTGGCAATTACACTACTCACTATAAATGAGTTAGTTGGCATATGGCTTTGCGTAACAAAACACTTGTGAGTATCACTTAGATATATAATTTCAAGAGAAAATATATTTTTGCTATATTAGCAAATCAGGACTTGGATTAAGTCAGGCAGAACTCAGACCATGTAATTTAGTAAATTAAATATTGAACTGCCTTCGGAAGACAGTTTTGAGAGGCAGCATGGTGGCTTTCACTCAATAATATCTGGCTACAAAGTATCATGATAGTATAATAATTTTTCTTTCATGATTGTTCATTTCATCTCTAGTAATTAATATACTAGATAAGATTAGATTTTTAATTTAATGATATTTTTATGATAAGATTTTTTTATTTAATAAAATTATAATGTAAATACTGGAACATTAATAAGATATTAATATAGACTAATCTCTCTGGAGTTTATGCAGCACTATAGCACTGTTGTCCCATTGTTCATCGATCTGCTTGAGCGGGCACCAGTAATGTCTCAATTGAGAGACTTGTTGTTACTGTTGTTGGCATATCAAATACGCCATAGGGAGCTTGACAGGCTCTCCAAGAGGGCCTGAAGAATCGACCTGGGTTGGCTGCATGCAAGGAAAACGCCCTACAATTTTACCAGAGTGTTTAATGTAAAAAAAAAAATGGTTCATATGGTCATCTGATCACTGTTCTGAATGATCCTGAGTGCTCAACCAAGAGTAAGCCCAATATACTCCCTGGTGTGGCACAAACACCAAAAACAAAACAAAACAAAAAGCTAGGGAAATATTCAGGGGAATATTGAGATGGAGAGATGGAGATAAGATGGAAAGAACTTTCTAGGTATAAACATGATAAAATGTGACAAAATCCAATTAGTAAATGACCTAAAACATCTAAATTTTGTGCAAATGTAATACAATTAAAATTCAAGTCTGAAATAAATTATTGGTAATAAATAAAACAATTAGAGAGTATTTGTCATCTATGAAGATATTCTGAACTGGAGCGATAGCACAGTGGGTAGGAAGTTTGCCTTTCACTCAGACAACCCGGATTCGATTCCTCCATCCCTTTCAGAGAGCCCGATAAGCTACTGAGAGAATTCTGCCTGCACAGCAGAGCCCGACAAGCTACCCATGGTGTATTTGATATGCCAAAAACAGTAATAACAAAGCTCACAATGGAGACATTTCTGGTGCCTGCTCGAGCAAATTGATGAACAACGGGAACAGTGCTACAGTTACTGGTGACCACTCAAGCAAATTGATGAACAATGGGACAACAGTGGTACAGTGCTGAGGAACCATTTATTAATATTTACATCAATCTACTTATTTCTTCTTTAAAGGGAAAAGAAAAACAAATTTCTTGCCCTGAAGTTTAAATAAGATCATATTTTGGGTACTTCAGGGCAGTCATTAAAATAGACTGAAAAATTGAAGAGGTATTATAAATGTGTGCTTATATCTTAGCAGTACTGGGGCATATAAAATTATTTCCAAGATAATTTTATAAAACATATGATGAAAAATGTAACATAGTCCTGTCATTTTATTTCTATCAACCTCTCACAAGCAGTAATAAAGGTGAAGTTAAGAAATTAATTATCGGGGCTGGAGCAGTAGCACAGCAGGTAGGGCATTTGTCTTGCATTTAGCCAACCTGGGTTCGATTCCCAGTATCCCATATGGTCTCCTGAGCACTGCCAGGGGTAATTCCTGAGTGCAGAGACAGAAGTAACCTCTGTGCATTGCCAGGTGTGATCTAAAGAGGAAAAACAATAAAGAGAGAGAAATTAATTCTCTAAGATCATACAAAAATACAAATGCACACGCATGAGCACACACTTACTGAAGTTTGAATGTACTCTGAGTTTTCTGAGGCTAATTTTTGAACTCTAAATTGTGAGTGTGCCAATAGGGCACAAGCAGAACCACATACTTGAGCCCTGTGGACCTGAAGACCATTGTGATCGCTTGTCAATGCTTAAGGAGCTACAGGGTCACAACCTTCTGTACTCAGAAGGTCATGCAATGCCTTGGATTGAACCCAGCTCTAATCCCTTCACAATTTTCCAATCCCTAGCAAGTAATTTATTTTCATAAAGATTTCTCTTATTCTTGTTCAGTTGGTTGAACTTTTCTTCCTTCACTTCTGATAAATTCATTACAGCAGGTGGCACACACTCCATAGATAAATGTAAGATTGATTTTAGCCAGATAAGTGAGTTTTAAATATTTGAGATCACAGCATCAGTATTCTAATTTGACCTTGGAGACTCTTTCTGGAAGTGCTGGAGTAGTGGTAATAACCACAGGCATGCTCAAGAGGAATGTGAAAGAAAGACACAGATTTGACTTTAAGTGATAAGGGAATCAATAGCTTTTTTTCCATAAAAAATTTTCATAGATAAAACAAGACATGTCATATCTGGTATTGTAAAAATCCACTCTTTAAACTTGAAAGAGGCCAAAAAAAAACCACACATCCCACAAAAGACACATCTCTGTCATAGTGCATGCAGATTCCTTATTCCTTAAACATATCAACATCTCCCGAAAGATAATAAGGCAGATGTACTTCAGAAGACAATTTATTGTATTTTTCTATGTTCTAACACTTAATGGGCTGTCAACATGTAACAATTAATTAATTTGAGACATTTTTCACTAGTAAAATAAGATACTCCATTGGGTTGCAATGAGAAATAGGTGAAATAATGTATTGTGGTGTTTGACATATTTATTTTATGACATAACCATAACTAAAATAAATAATAGATATTATTATTACTATTGTTATAAATATTGCTGTTTATGAAATAACTATACGAGATTTGAAGACAGTCCCTGATAACTCTTATCAAGTCACTATTAATCACTGAGAGACTTGGCAACATGGAAAACAGACAGGTTGTGGCTATGTAATAAACATAGAATAAAAAATATACTAATCAGTTTCAAGCGTCCAAACTGTAATATTTTAAATAAAATAATTTACAACTATAAAATTTCTCTAACAGGTATCATTTGTGTTCAAAGCTTTGACTTAAAGGTTAATTTTTCTAAATAGATATATTTCTAGACATGCTTACTTTTGGGGAATCAAAAACTATAAACAACCATAACATAACATTATCCCATTTCAGGAGTTACAGAGTTTTTTCCTGATTATAAAATAAATAATATTTCTTATAAATATTTTTTAAAAATCAAATAACTTATTTTTAAAAAACAATAAAATGCCATCTGAATCCAATTTTCTAGATATAATTATTAGTAATTATTATTTGAGCAGGCTGGAGCGATAGCACAGCGCTTGGGCATTTGCCTTTCACACGGCCAACCCGAGTTCGATTCCTCCGCCTCTCTCGAAGAGCCCAGCAAGCTACCGAGAGTATCGAGCCCGCGTAGCAGAGCCTGGCAAGCTACCCGTGAGTATTGGATATGCCAAAAACAGTAACAATAAGTCTTTCAATGAGATACTTTACTGGTGCCCGCTCAAACAAATTGATGAGCAATGGGATGATAGTGACAGTCATAGTGATTATTTGAGCTGGCAGAGGAACCCAGGTGTGCAGGACCTGAGACCAAGATCTCCAAGGCTGCTTGGATTGGGACTGGGCCTCTTCCACCCAAATCCCCCATTTTCCAAAAGCTAGGTGGTCACACCCAGAGACTCCCCAGAGCTGTGTAATCCCATCAACAGCCAACATCCAGAGACTATAAAACCAAGCTCCTGGAAGACATTTTATAGCCAATTTCTCCCTCTTGGAGAACCTGACAAGCTACCGAGAGTCTGTTACCCACTTGGGAGAGCCTGGCAAGCTCCCTGTGGCATATTTATATCCGAAATACAGTAACAGATATATACCTATCTCTCAGAGAGCCCAGCAAGCTACCAAGACTATCCCACCCACACGGCAGAGCCTGGTAAGCTACCCATGGCATATTCAATATGCCAAAAGCAGTAATAATAGGTCTTCTTCCCCTGACCCTGAAAGAGCTTCCAATCGTTGGGAAAGATGAGTAAGGAGAGGCTGCTAAAATCTCAGGGCTGAGTGTAATAGAGACTTTACTGGTGCCCACTGGAGTAAATCGACAAACAAGGAGATGACAGTTACACAGTGATTATTAGTAGTAATTTATATGCTCATTCCAATATTTTGTCAGGGATATATAGCAAAATTGTAAATACACCACTACACTTATAAATCTGAAATTAGTTTCATCTTATAATATTGCATTTATACAACTGAAGTCAGTTTGAACTATTACAAACATTAGTTAGGGGCTGGAGAGATATTACAGCAGGTTAGTTTCTTAACTTACATGCAGTTGACCCTGGATTCAATCCTGCCACCCTTAATCATTCCCTGGGGTCCACCTTGAGTGAGCCCTGAATACAGAGCCAGGAGTAAGTGTGAGCATAGCTGGGTGTGGACCCAAAGCCATAATAATAAAGTCTATTAAAATACACAAAAATATGGACTTGATAGATAGGGATACAAACATAAGATTCATCTAATATACTCCTAGATGCCCTGTCAATAACTAAGATGAACAGAGTTCTAGGGACAGAATGATTGGTGGAAATATAAATATATTTCAGTGGAATAAATGATCAATTATTCAAGAGCTACTAATGGCAATATATTTTTGACAAGTAATTTGAAAAACGGCAAGTTACCTCCAATAAGGAGAAAAGGTCCAGAGGATATTGATGTCCCAGAATTAGAATCCTCTAGGCTTCAAGGCAAATATGATGAATGGGAAGTGCTTAGAGGTTATCAGTTTATTTTATTGAGCAACTTGCAATTAATAGAATATGTGGTGTTTGGGGTTGTTAGCTAGCTGCTGCTTGGGGAGTACTTAGGTGATGGAATCATTGTGAACCAGTTTCACAAAGCTTAGATGATGGAATCATTGTGAACTAGTTTCACAAGACATACGGTAGTAATAAATAGCATCAATGTGCAATGTGGCACTTAATTATTAATAGCTACAAGTTTGATTCCTAATATGTGCCATTCTCTTCTGAGAGTTTAACATGTTTCAACTTGTTACATTTGCAAAACCACACAAAGATGAAGTTAATTGCATTTTGTATATTGTACAGCTAAAATTGAAGTGACAAAAAGTTTTACTCATTTATGTTAGCAAGATCTTAAGTGACAGAGGTGGAGCTGAAAACCAAGCTACTGTAGTCAAAACCTTAATTATCAATGTCATTGTAATGAAGTTTAATGGAAACTTATCAAATGATTTTATTTAATATTAGTTTTAAACCAAACTAATGAAATTTAAATTGTTAAACAGTTGGTCCATGTAGAAACTCAAAAGCAACTGGAACTGACCGTTTTAAATTTTGTGCAGATTCACAAAAATAATCTAGTATCTCTTAGATGATTTATTCTGAAAAATCTCTGAGTTAGTATAGAACACTTTTCACGAGTACTCAATACTGAATGTAGCACAAGTTTGAAGGTGAAGCTGTTCAGGGTGCATCTGTGGAAAGCTTCAGAGTTCCTCTGAAGTGTGGAAGTCTGATATATACAAGATATGTAATTGTGATTACCAAGCCCCAAATATATCTCCTCTCTGGCTAATCAATAAGTTGTGTTTTATTAGTAGATGTTGGAACTTGTGAGATAGGTAGGAAGGGTCAACTCACTTCCCATTCCTCTCTATATACATCTCTAAAATGATGTAGCTACAGCAGTTTGTGTTTGTAAATGTATATACTTAAGTTTCTTTAAAAATGTATATACCTGGGGCTGGAGCAATAGCACAGCTGGTAGGGCATTTGCCTCGTATACGGCCAACCCGGGTTCAATTCCCAGCATCCCATAAGGTCACCTGAGCACCATCAGGAGCAATTCCTGAGGGCAGAGCCAGGAGTAACCTCTGTGCATTGCCGGTTGTGACCCAAAAAGAAAAAAAAAATGTATATACTTAAGTTGCTATGAACAGGCACTGAATTAATCTTTAACTTTCATAGCTGGAGACTTAAAACACAATCCTTTTATACTTGAAAATTATTAAATTCATTAGAATACTTAAATTGAACTCTGTTATATCTACTTATTTTCAACATTTTCCTTGATTTAAATAGAAAATACCAACATTGTGAATGGAGAAAAAGAGAAAAATTCCAGGTTTGTGTCAAAATAGAACAAAGCTAAAAAATCTAACTTGACAGAACAAGGTTTTTATGTATTTCACTTTCCATACAGCCATCCAGATTCAGAGTTTCTTATATTTTTGAAGCAGTCATATATTAGTCAATCCAAATAAAGAAAACATATCTTCATAAAATAATATATTTGGTTCTGATTAATTGATATCAAGGAACTAGGTAATTTTATTTTTATACTAAATTTCATGGCATAGAACACTCTTGATAGAAAAATCAATCATGTAAAATTCTTTCTGTCTTCAGGAGTAGAATGATTAAAATTTCCTTTGAAGAAAAAAACATTTAATTTTAAATAATTGAAAACAATTTCTCAGCCTATTTATCTTTACAATTGTTTACTGAATAGTGCTTAGAATAAAAATGGCATTGCAATTATTGAATCATCTTTCCAAGAAATAAAATAATGGAAAATTAATACATGGTATTTAAAATGAATTACGACAAATAGATACAGTTATTTAACAGAGAAAAAATGCATAGTCCAGAATCAGAGATACAGGGATTAAGTGTTTGCCTTGCATGTAACTGACCTTAGTTTGATCCCTAACACTCCTAGTGATTCCCTGAATGGCAGGGAGTGATCTATAAGCACAGAGCCAGGAGTAAGCCCTGGGCACAGCCAAATGTGGCCCCAAAATAAAAAATTGAAAAGTTAAGAATAAAATTGTGTAGTACATAATGCTTGTTTTAGTTTTGTTCAAAAATACTAGAGAAGTATACATGATTGGAAGTAGTAATATTAACATTAATATCCTGGGTCATCTCTCCCAACCAAAACAATATTATTAATACATTCATACATGTAGTAATATTGACACTTTCATATGTTCCTCTGAGAGGTGAATTTTAAGAATCATCATATTTGAGTTTAACTAAATAAATATGGTTGATAGAACATACTTTTAGGATAATTCTGCTTCTCTCTTACTGGGGTTTTATGAAGAGCTTTGAAATGTATTCCTATGTCAAAAACACAACATGCTAACAATTA
Source organism: Sorex araneus (assembly GCF_027595985.1). Taxonomy (NCBI): domain Eukaryota; kingdom Metazoa; phylum Chordata; class Mammalia; order Eulipotyphla; family Soricidae; genus Sorex; species Sorex araneus. The sequence goes on from NC_073304.1 coordinate 52,743,572, forward strand.
TCTCTAAGCTTCACTCCCCTTTCCCTTCACTCTGAAGTCTCTTTGAAGGTAAGAACAGAAAAAGTTTTTGTTTAGTTAAAACACATTATAGTATGCACTGACTAGATAAATTTTATAGAATTAAAATAATATATTCAATAATTTAAGTGTATTTTAATTGTTTAATTACATGAATCAGGCCGGAGCTATAGCACAGCAGTAGAGTGTTCGCCTTTCATGTGGCTGACCCGTGTTTGATTCCTCCACCCCTCTCAGAGAGCCCGGCAAGCTATCGAGAGTATTGAGCCCACACAGCAGAGCCTGGCAAGCTCCCTGTGGCGTATTGGATATGCCAAAAACAGTAACAATAAGTCTCACAATGAGAGATGTTACTGGTGCCCGCTCAAACAAATCGATGAGCAATGAGAAGTTCCAGTGTTCCAGTGTTAATTACATTAAGAAATATTTTTAATACTATGACAATATTCATGGGAATAGTTAAATATTTCAGACAAAAGGAGACTATCTTGATGTTTATCTTATTTTATACATTAGAAATCATCTGAATGCATATAATTATTTTGGCTTTGAAGAATATACCTTACTTGAAACTCAATTTACCATGTTTTACTATGATTAATATATTGTAGATAATGACTTTTTTTTCTTTGAAATTGTGGAAAGAAGTTAATGCCAATCAAAACATTTAGAGGAAATAAACAGATTTACCACACACAAAATGGTGTTGTATGTTAGCCCAAAGTTTAGATTTAACTTTTCAATATGCTTGCATAAAAAATAGTATTTTTGCAGTATTCAAAATTGTATTCCTTCTTAAATAAAAATGATAGTGATAAATTGCATAATTAATGTGAATAGAAATTAAACAAAAATAAACTATGCTTTCAAAAAAATGTTAAAAGTTTAGGTTCCAGCCATACATACTTAGTTTTAAATATATGTGCTCATTGGTGAAGAAAAAGATACTAATTATAGGACATACATGAAATACAAAAGAACTAGTATCACAATTGCATCCAAAATAAGGCATAATTAGGGAATTTATAATAATTTTAAAATGTTCAGATAAAATTCTTTTTATACCTTCCAAATCAATTGTCAGTTTTGAGTATTATTTCTTGGAAAGTTTCAAGAAACTATTGTTATTGAAACTAACCATAAAGAGTCAGATAATTTGTTATCTATCTTTAGTTCTAATTATTCCTCAATAAATATGCATGTAGTAAAGTTAAGCAAAGAATAAATGTTTATTATGAAGTAATCAAATAGAAAATAGAAGAAATAAATGAAAACTAGCTTTTTCTGTATTGGAGAGAGGGACAGGATAGATATTATATAATCGGTGAGGCTATCTTCAATTCTTTTACAGATCATGGAAGCTGCCTTCCACATTCAGATATGCATATATAAGATCTTGCACATATACTTATTTTAGCATGTTTTAGCTCAAATCATATTTGTTTGCAGATCTTTTCTTTCACAAAATTTTGGATATTTTATAAGAAGTGCCAACTCTATTGTTCCACTTATCCTTAACATCTAAAGTAGTATATATAATAAATGTTTAATAACTCTTTGAGAAGGGGAGGTGAAAAAGAGAAAGAGAAAGAGAGGGATAGAGAGAGAAGAATGAAAGAAAGGAAAAAATAGAGACGTTCATAAACAGTAACATTTTCATTCAGTAACAGTCTAATAAGACAAAGGTTATAGAATAAAAACAGTTCATGAAACATGGAAAGCATGTATTATAATGTGTTTATTACTACAGGTCAATTTGTCCCTTGTCTTTACAACCATAGATTTATAAGTAGTTCAATAGTGATTGCAAGATTGTGTGGATTGAGGGAGAAAAAAACCTCACAATTTGTAGCTCTGACTTAATGAATGATGTATTCTCATACTGACAATTTATAGTTGCAAAATAATCATTATGGTACTATGTGCTAAAGTATTTGCCTGAAACTAATTGTGAGCTTTTTTTTAATCTACAAGCTATGAGCTTTCTATGAATTATTAAAAGACTAAGCAGGGGGGAAATCTTTAGTTAGCAAATTAATCTATAATGCATAAAATGCAAGTTGCTGAAAAGCACAACCTTTCTGTTAAAGATTTTAGGTCACCATATTCCATATTTTGATCTTTATGACATTCATATAACTGGTTTAAATGTTAAAATCAGTCAATGCTGAAGTTGTTTATATCTGTCTCATGCCAAACATCTAGTTTGACATTTTGGACTGAATTGTCTGAATTGATTATTTGTCTAGATACCAGGTAAAAATACTGACACTTCCTCAGATACACGTGCACGTGCTTACACAAACACACACACACACACACACACACACACACACACACACAGAGGGAACTTAAATATATTCGTAGTGGTAGCTTTTCTACTTTGAAATAAATTTTATTTGCTGTAGAAAAAAATTTAAAATCACGTAATCATAATTATAACTAGCATTTGGTTTAAAATACTCTATTGCAGTCACAAGCAAAAAGCACTCTATAGAATTTATATTGAGAAAGTATTGGGCTGGAGTGATAGCACAGCGGTTGAATGTTTGCCTTTCACGCGGCCGACCTGAGTTCGATTTCTCCACCCTCTCAGAGAGCCCGGCAAGCTACCGAGAGTATTGAGCCTGCGCGGCAGAGCCTGGCAAGCTACCCGTGTGTATTGGATCTGCCAAACACAGTAACAATAAGTCTCTCAATGAGAGATGCTACTGGTGCCCGCTCGAACAAATCGATAAGCAACGGGATGACAGTGACATTGAGAAAGTATTCAGAGAATGTTTCAATAGCCAAATTTCCTGCTTTTAAATATTTTTTTAAAAATTATAAAGTCTTCTGATCACTGTTCATTGCAGAGTCAACTTTCTCTGATAGTTAAATCTCTATCTAATACGTAAATGAAAATTTCAAATTCATTTTTCTTATGGAATACTCCCCTCTCCCAATGCCTTCCTATCTGTTATCAAAGGCTGTTCTGGAAAAGGAGTATGGCCAGCTCTTATATTACTCAAACTTCTCTTCCTCCTGCTTCCCTTCCAGCTTCTCCACAGTTGGATCAGAAACACTGTCACTGTCATCCTGTTATTCATCGATTTGCTCAAGTGGACACCAGTAACGTCCCCATTGTGACAATTGTTACTAGTTTTGGCATATCAAATGTGCCACAGGGAGCTTGCCAGGCTCTGCCGTGCAGACTTTCTGTAGCTTGTGGTCTCTCTGAGAGGAAGGAGGAATCGAACCCAGGTCAGTCTCATGCAAAAACAGGTGAAAATATCAACCTCATAATTATCTAAATTAAGAACACACTTGTACTCTGCCCTCTTGGTAGTAGGTTGACAACCTCTAGACCTCTAGCTTTATGTTCCATTTGCTGCCTTCCAAGGTCCCAGAGACTGGTGTCAAGTGACTGCTGTGATATCTCTCAGCACAGATGGGTCAGCTTTCTCAACAAAGTAGCTGTTCAGCCCTCTGTTCTAGAAAAAAACATTTCCATTATCCTCCCTTGAAAACCTAGCAGACAGACTAACTTGTATATAGTCCACACTTAGATCCTGAAAAATACTGGCCTTAGTCTAGACAGTAGATTAAGGGGAGCATTCATTTGGGCAGAAATGTAATAATAGCATTGTCATGGTCACTGCCACTGTCATCCTGTTGCTCATCAATTTGCTCAAGCAGGCACCAGTAACATCTCTACTGTGAGACTTGTTACTGTTTTTTTAACAGAATAATAACTTACTATTATTGATTACTAGACATAAGTCCCAGCCACAAAATCTTGTCTTTTGATTTATAGCATGTGTCAAATAAAGTTTTCCATGTTCTCTAAATTTTAGGGTTATTAATAAAATTTCCTATGTAACTTTACTAAAGCCCTCACCACTTGATACAAGAAGAAAGCTCTATAGGCCAAAAACAATTTCAAGAAAACTCTCGAAGTAGTACCTACTCTTTTCCTCCATGAATACCTCTTTTCACCAGTGATAGCTGGATAATTGACCATATATAACAGACCTGGATTTGAGCTCTATCCTTTACACATACTGCAAATGATGACACCAACTTGTAAGGATTAAGAGTACAAGAAACAATTACATTTCTTTGTAGAAATGGGAATCCCTGTCAAGATGCAGATTCCCACTTCTGAGATCCAAATTCTAGAGAATAATACAAAAAAATCTTTAAAATTACTACCATTTTTTTCTGTATCTACATTAAGAACACATATAAAATTGAATTTAAACTTTAAATTTGTAAGTCACTCATTTTAACTTAAGATACGATTGTTAATGCAAAAGTGGATTTTCCTATGCTGCTGGATTCTTGAGAATTGTATGAAAGATTTGGATACAAAACTCAATAGATGAAAAGTTAGAGTTGATTATATAGACGTCCCTCCCCAGAGTCCAGGTGTCTCTTTTACCCATAAAAGATATCACCAGTGCTCTCCCTCGTGCTGCCTGGTCACATGAACAACTTCCTGTCCTGGTCCACACAATCTCTGGTTTCCCATGAAGAAAGTCACTGATCTGTCTCATGCTGCTGTCCGTATCCTGTGAATAGCTGCTCCGTCCGGTGAACAACTTCCCTGTCTTGGCCCTGCTCTGCTCTCTATCCTGTGTATTCTTTCCTTGTCGCCAGCCACAGCCATGTGCACATGGGTGAGACTCCTATGCTCAGTGCCTGTCTCTACCAGGGCGTTCAAGCCCTGTCTACACCTGAGCTTTCCTGGGCATCTATCTGCACCTGCCCTATCTGGCCCTGAGTGGGCTGTCTCTACTGGGCCTGTGTTTAGACTTGCTGCCCAACCTGATCCATGGAGAGAGGAGAGAGTCCAGAGCGAAAGTGTAGGGGGGAAGGGAAGGGAGGGGCTTCCTTTTATCTGCTGTAATATCCCACTCCCAGCCATCCCATCATCTGTTCTGATTGGCTACCTGGTCCCTGGTGAAGATTTAAAGTGACCTGGTGCTCCACACTTCATCTCCTGATGTATCACTATGAACACTTTTCCATGCCTCCAAATATTTATACAAAATAGAAATATTGAAATTATTTGATAGCACTTTTGTGTTGGCCATATGGGTGGGCTACAGATAACATTTTTTGCAATTTCATACATTTCTGGACTGTGTCCTATCCCCCCAACTCTCCTCCCCAACGGGAGGGATTGAGCACACTTGGCTGTTCTCAGGGCTGACTCCTTACTCTGTACTTAGGGATCACTACTGGCTGGGCTACGGTGACCACATAGGCTGCCAGGAATCCAACATGGGTCACCCATATGCAAGGCAAGCATTCTGCTCACAGTAATATCTCTTCAACCTCAATTTTTTGATCAGTTAAATATCATGTTTCTGACCTAAATCTCCCAGACCTAGGCTTATGCAGTGATTTAAGAAGTCTCCTCCAGATTGATTCACTTGGGAAAAATGAGTAGATTTTAAGTGTGACTGAGAGTAGAAAATTGATGGACCTTTGCCTTTTCTTCTGACTGAGAGGAAGCATATCAAAGACTAGAAGTCTTTGTTTTTGAGAGTAGTTATAATCAGGATTATTGGGGGAAAAGCAAAAATTTTGTCATTCTCATAAAAATGTTCTAGATGATCTCAATTTAATGCAGTAGAGGGAAAAAGTCAGGTAATGATATTTTTTGAAATTTTGTAATGTCCATCAACTGGAACAATAAAAAAAGAACAGGTGATACCAGAAGTAGCAGTAGACAGAAAAAGGGAACCATAAGTGTTTGAATCATGTGAAACATAAGTGTTTGAATCATGCAACTACAGACCTCTAAGCTCTGAATACCTGCTGATAAAGTGAGGAATGATTACTAGGCCATTAGAATGGTAAAGGAATGTGAAAAAATATTTTTATACATGAAGCTTACAGCTGTTTATATACTCAAGCATTCTTTCTTGTCTTGGTGATTTTAAAAGCAATTCCACATTAACTGTAATCATGTGAACACATCACTCACTCAAAATTCAACTGCCAATTCTAACACAAGTGTCAAAAATATTTTTGAGTGGCCATTTTTATTTTTGAGGAAAGATTTAAATAATATTTCTCCATTCTTGATTATAACAAGATTTGGTTATTTTATTTTTATTATTCTATCTTGTGAAAAGTTTTATTTTTCTTTTATAAATTAGATACTAGAAACCCAGAAGGGTAGATTGTCTTGCCAAAATTTTCATGAAAAGTAACTGGAGAAAAGGTTGTGTCAGCATGAATATTAGTATACATGATTATTTTGGGGGAGGGGGGAATGAAAACTGAAAGAAAATAGATTCATCAAATTGTTCTTTAAATTATTACCTTAACAATAATGCTCTATGGGCATTCTTCCATGTAAGTACATATTCGGGACTAGATAGATAAAGGAGATGGGACAGGATGTGTAGTTTATTTTAAAAGCAATTTTAAAATATGGGCACCTTTCAGCCTGGTGCCTTTCAGCACAGAATGCTGGCACTTAGTGGAAGAATGCTAGCACCTGGTGGGGGAAATGCTGCCCTAGCAGGGGTCCTGTGACTCCTTTGTCTCTGCACCCTCTCCCAGAAGAAGCTCCACTACAGAGGTGTTTGTCCCAATATACTAATGCACTCAGATGTGTACAAGTCTGACTAGGATAGATTAAGATAGGCATTTAATCAAGAATGTTGTTCTTCTCATCTGATGACTGCTGGTTCTAAACAATAAATATTGTATGTGGAGGACAGTCAAGGTTCAGTCTATGAGGCTGTTCGCCCCGATCCACCCCACCCCCATGCTTTTACTCTCTTATTTCTATCTCTTTTATTGATACTTGTAGCATCTCTACTTTAGGACTATTCACCCAGGGCTGGTCTTTGGCAATTACACACCATTTATTTCTCATATTCTTTAAGAGCAACTAAGATTTATTTATTTAAACATTTCTCTACTGGTAGTATATAAATTATTTTTAATTTTTTACTCTTGGAAGTATAAGAAGATATTTGACTAAGACTTTTCATATCACCTAGTTATAAAAGACAAAGGAGAACTAAGGAAATTTCACACTATAAAAAATAACTATAAAATACTATGTGGTATGTACTCAGAGACTCAAACCAAGGAGAAGAAGTCTGAACCATCACCCGCATGGAATGAGACTGAGTTGATGATCTGACTTAAAAGAGATGAATTGCTAGTTAAAAGAAAAATCTGCATAGAAGAATATAAAAGATAGTACAGTGACTATAACATAATAATTACAATGTCATAAAATTATTAAAGGAACATATTGTGAGCCATTCGGTGGGAGAGACAAAACACATCACAACAATTTGGAATCAGATGCTTATTGCCATTTTATTTGTATTAGTGAATATATACATGTACTTATGCCTATATATACATATATATCTATGTATACATACATGTACACACATATATATACATTCATTAATACAAATATATAATCACATATATATGTATATATATGCATATATACACATATATGTATTCCAAGTAGCCCAAAATTTTGTCAATAAACCAATGTAAAAGCAAATTATTTTCAAAAAATGCAATACTTTATAGGATTGACGAGGTGGTGACTGGTGAAGATGTAGGCCAACTGGAGATCTTATATATTCTGATGGGAATGCGGAATGATATAACCACTTTGCAAAACACTTGACAATTTCATAAAAATTTAAATACATGTTTTTTATAATTCAGCCAATCCACTCTGGGGAATTTTTTGTTTTTTTTGCTTTTTGGGTCACACCTGGCGATGCACAGGGATTGCTCCTGGCTCTGCACTCAGGAATTACCCCTGGCGGTGCTCAGGGGACCATATGGGATGCTGGGAATCGAACCCAGGTCTGCCGCGTGCAAGGCAAACGCCCTACCCACTGTGCTATTGCTCTAGCCCCTCACTCTGGGGAATTTATCCAAAATAAATAAGAACGTGTATTTCCACTAGCATTTATAATATGTGTTCAAAGTCATATTATTTGCAAAAATTCACATCTGAAAATAACACATTAGTCACAATCAAGTGAATTGAAATGTTTTCAAAGCAATGAAATCCTATTTAGTAACTTAAAAGGTAAATTCTCTACAAATAGGACAATAACAATGAATCACAAGATAGTTATCTTAAGTTAACCTGATGTAAAAAATAAATTCACATATAATTTCATCATATGAAATCCTAGAAAACATAAATTGGTCTATAGTGACAAACTTATCAGTAGCCAACTATGAATAGGAGCTGTAGAAAAAATGAATTTTAAAGAGAAGGAGGAAATTTTTAGAGATATTATGTGCCTTAAATCTAGTAATTTCACAATTCATCAAAGCATGCTTTTTTAAGAATTAAGTTTCCATCTGAGCCTGCATTTTTATTTCTTGGCATCTACCCACTCCAAGAGCCCCAAAATTATTTTCCAAAATGAGATAAACTCTTATGTTCTTTGCAACATTTTTCAAAGCAGTCAAAATCTGGAGCAACCCAAGTATGTAAGAATGGATAACAAGATAAAGAAACTGTGGTATATTTACACAATGGAATATTGTTAGGCTGGAAGAAAAGATGAAATCATGAAATTTGCTACTTTGTGGGTGGAAATAGTGTGTCATGCTGAGTGAAATCAGTGAGAAGGAGAAAGACAGACACAAATTGATACCTCTCATATGTGAGATATAAAGAAATATAGTAAGGGAAGAACAAATGAGCAATGGGAACAACCTCAGAATGCTCTACAAAACTGAATTTAAGCATAGAGGCTGAGGGGAACTAAGGGTTAGACTAAGGGGAACATTCTCGTGAAGGGTGTAGTGCTGGAATATTGTATTAACAAAATCCTATCATAATAAATATTATAAATCATGGTGTCTAAAGTAAAAAATATAATTATTTTAAAAATAATTTTCGCTCAGCTGATGTCCTATGTCTGGGCCTCATGCTGGTTTCTCACTAGTTTTGTTCCTTGATGTCATCCTTATCCATGCTGGTCTCTTGCTGATTCTGTACCTCAAAGTCCACAGGAGCTGTGTCTTATTCTGGGCTGTCCCCTTGTGCACACGGATCTCTCTATGATGCTTTGTAGTCCACCTTTCCTGGTAGTGTTGGCTCTTTGTTCCTTTTTCTTTCCTTTATTTCCTGGGCACATACTGCTTCCTTTACCTTGGACCCATACACTTCCATCTGTTTGTATCAAAGAGGGGGGTTGTTGCCCTGTGCTCCCTCTCTTAAGTGTTCTAATCCCTACCCCTTAGCAAATTCTAGTATCTATCTGATTTGCCATATATTCCTCATGTCAGTAAGATTTAAAATTACCCAACTGGACCTAACTAGTTTGTCAGAAGCCTTCCTTTTCCCCTTAGACTCTAATAATGCTATACAGGGCAATTTTAAATTATGAGAGAAAAGTATTAATAAGATGTATTAAGATTGTAAATCCACAGAATTGTGATTAGTAAACTCAAAATTAGTCTTTTATCCTGAGAGTTGGGGAATCATGACAAATTTTGATGCTTTATATAAAGATTAAAGAGACTTTCCTCAAAGATTCTGATGCTGTAGGTCAGTAAAGGAGTCCAAAACTTGCATTTTAACGTGCTTTTTAGTGAAGATGCTAATGCTAATATGAGAATCACTCTTTCAGTTTTTTTATACTTTGCTACATCAACTACGTGCTTCCTCCTTTTCATATTCTAAAGTGGTTTGTTTTACTTTTCCTCTTTGATCTTTGTACTGAGTTTTTTAATCTCTAAAAACTGCATTTCATGTGAATGTTGGTATGGGGAGAATAGAAATCAAATGTGTCCTACCAGCCTCTGTTTAACTTGTGATGAATTTATATGCCATATGGGTTTCCTAATTATTATTCTCTTGTCACTGATAATGCTCGTAACAATTATTACTAATAATGAGTATCTAATCACTTGTATCACTTGTCATACCTTGATCTTTGATTTGCTCAAGCGGGAGCCAGTAATGCCTCCATTCGTTCCTGTCACGTGCTAGTGTAGCCCAATGATATCTGCTCACTCCAGGAACAGGAAGAGCCTCAAACTGTCCATTCAGGGTTTTTTTTTTTAATTTTTATTAGTGAATCACTGTGAGGTACAGTTACAAGCTTATGAACTTTCATGTTTGCATTTTGTTTACATCCCTCCACCAGTGCCCATTATCCTCCACAAATGTTCCCAGTATCTCTCCCACCACCCTCACACCAACCTCCACCATCCCACCCTGCCTCTGCGGCAGGGCATTCCCTTTTGTTCTCTCTCCTGTTGGATGTTGTAGTTTGCAATAGAGGTATTGAGTGGCCATCATGTTCTGTCTAGAGTCTACTTTCGGCACACAGCTTTCAACCCGAGTGGGTCCTCCCAACATTCAGGGTTTTGACGAAGAAATCTGACCATCTCATTGGCGGTTGACCATGCGGTCTTTTGACATCCCATGGAATCCAGTCCATAACAGCTCCACTCCAGTGGTCATCTCTGAATTTACATGTCTGGCCCATCTGATTTTTGACACCTTGGCAAACGAGACAGCGTCCCTGATTCTTGACCATCGACGGAGGTCGGAACTCTGGATTCCTTCTCTCCCTTGAGTGAAACATGATACTCCAAGCATAACTCTTTCAATTCCTTTTGGGATACCCCAATAGCGTTCTCATCCTGTTTTTGTAGGGCCCAGGTCGCTGAGGCGTATGTTAGCGCAGGAAGAAAAGTGGAGTCAAAAAGATGTACCCAGACTTGGAGGTTCTTCATCCTCTTAATCACTTCTTCGACACTCTTGAAGGCGTTCAACGCTGCTCTCTTCCTTATGCACAGTTCTGGCACCAAGTTGTTCCTCATGTTGAGTTCTCGACCCAGGTACAAATAGCTGCTGCATTCAGAGATGTCCATTACATTGAGAGCAAATGGAGCATCAGGTACTAGTTAGTTTTTCATGAACATTGTTTTGGTGAGATTCAGCTGCAGTCCAACCTTTCCACACTTTCGTTGGAAGTAGGCCAGTATTTGCACCACTTGGCTGATGTTTGGTGTCATAAGAATGATGTCATCAGCGAAGCAGAGGTGGTGTAACTGCCGACCATCTATCTTCACTCCCGTTCCTTCCCATTCCAGTTGTCGCATGATGTTCTCCAGGGTGGCACTGAAGAGTTTCGGTGAAATAGTGTCACCCTGCCAAACCCATCTATTTATGTCAATTACTTTCTTGTAGAATGGTGAGATCCTGCCGGTGAATCCGGAGGATCTTAATGTACTGAGTTTGAACGCCCTGTTTGGCTAGGGCTTTGATGACTACTTCAGTCTCAACAGAATCAAAGGCCTTCTTTAAGTCAATGAACGTTAGACAGAGTGGCATCTTGAACTCTCGAGAAACTTCAATGAGTTTGGTTACTGTGTGGATTTGATCGATTGTGCTGAATCCTTTTCGGAAACCGGCTTGCTCACATTGTTATCCTTCATCTAGTCTTCTGCCTATTCTATTCAGGATGAAATGAGTGAACAACTTATAGATGATGGACAACAGACAGATATTGGTGATAGTTGCTGATGTTGTGGATGATGTCTCCCTTCTTGTACAACAGAACGTTCCTGCTGGTTTTCCATTGGGACAGAACCTTGCATGCAGACAGGTAGCTTATGAAGAGCAGAGCCAATGTATTGATGAGTACTGGTGGCAGATTCTTCAGTGTCTGACCTGTCTGGAATGGGTGCTGTACAAGTCTTGACCGACGAAATGGCGTGTAGGATTTTGGAAGGGAAGACATTTGGAATGACATATCCATCCTGCAGAATTTGGTATGTGGGCGGGTGAATGTGGCTTTTGAAAATTAAAGAGACTTTTCCTCAAGGATTCTGATGCTGTAGGTCAGTAAAGGAGTCCAAATACTTGCATTTTAACATGATTTTCAATGAAGATGCTGATGCTAATATGAGAATCACTCTTTCAGCTTTTTACATTTTGCTACATGAACTACATCCTTCCTCCCTTCCATATTATAAAATGGTTTGTTTTATGTTTCCTCTTTGATCTTTGTAATGAGTTTTTTAATCTCTAAAAACTGCATTTCATGTGAATGTGTCCTATCAGCCTGTTTAACTTGCTGGGATGAATTTACTATGCCATATTGTTTTCCTGATTTTTATTATCTTGTCACTGATAATGCTTAGAACAATTATTATTACGATCTCTTTGAGTATCTAATGAAAAGATAAAAGCCTATCTAGTTAAAAACCTAAAATTCTAAGAAAATGCAAAATGAGCAATCCATATGATAATGGAAGACATGACTTTATTCTATAAATCACTGTTCTCTTTTACTGTTAAAATTTTATACATAAAAATCTAGGACCGGAGGCATAGTACAGCAGATAGGGCACCTACCTTACATATAGTCACCCCTGATTCATTCCCCAAGCATTTCCAGAGTGAAACCTCAACACAGATCTAGGAGTAAGGCCTGACTACTGCTGATTACGGACCCCAAAGGAACAAAATCTACTGCTTTCTTCTCATGTTTCTTATAACTGCCTTATATTTTCAATGGGAAATCAATATTGATTTAATACAATTGTTTAAAATAATCTTCAGAAATCGACCGATTGAAAATTATAAACTACATTCATTTTCTAAAGCAAATAACTATTTAAATAAATTTAAATAAATTGTTAAATAAATTCTGGAGCATGGCTACAGGCACTGGAGCAGATAAGACCCTACCTTGCACAGCGACTCAGAAGAGAGGCCACAGAAGGGAGTATCTGGGCAAAGTTGGCAAGGACAGGGTGTCAGCACCACGTGTCAGACCTTGAGACTCACTTGACCTCCTAGTCATGTGAGCCAAGACACAGAAACTCTGACGCTGCTTGATTGGGATTAAACCGGGGCAAAGCAGAGTTGGAAAGGTAATAGCCAATAATGCTAAACTTTATGTTATTGAACCTTTTTGTAAAGCCAAGACCCATTATAAAATATGTGTGCATTTGGCAATAAAGTGAACAGCCACCAGCTGCTCCCAGAGGGCGTTTTCTCCATGAGCCTGTTATCCTTCGTCCACATCTGCCCGGATCTGGTGCACCATTGGGGAAAACTGTTCCCTAAAAATAAAGTCTGTACCAGTATATTTGTAAAATTAGAAGATTTAATCCTGGTACCAAATTTGCCAGTAGTGGTTTTCTCTTATAAACAAGAGGGTTGGGGGAGTGATAGTTTAGCTGTTTTTCGGTATCAAACAGCTTACTATTAATTGCTTTCCACCAGAATCACCGTTTTTTTAAAGTATCCTTAGTCTTGAATACCCCCATACTCTAATCTAAATAAAATCAATTCCCTTCATAGTTTGTTTGTCTGTGAGAGTTTTTTCCACTTCGGGTACAATCTCTGCTTTAGTGATTCAAAGCTAGTGCAAAAGTAGTGCCCCCTTTCTTGCCAGTGACAGTCTGTTTCTTGAACAGAGTAATGAGTGTGAGGATTATCCTTAGGTCCTCACAGCATGTTTCTCTTCTTCATATTAAGAAAAGCTTGGGTAAGGACTGCTGGTGCCCCAGTTTTCTTGTTATATGTTGTCTGAGGTAGAGTTCCACCATTATAAAAGGATGCCAAGTGAAAGAATGGACCCTGATGCACCTTAGGCAAATATGCATGGATTTTAACTTCTGCTTAACAGACTACTTTAACAGAAGAAGTGCTGACAACCTGAATCCATTCCTCCTGGTGAGATGCAATGGCATTACGGGAAGCTGAGACGAGAAAGAACCCTGTATGTTTCCACATATCCTAAAGCAGGGATCACCCTGGGGAGCTGGAATCATGGGTGAGAGGTTGGTGATAGATGATGCATGCTCTTCTTTCACACCAATATGTATATTTTCAGGTTTAAACTTTTATCTACTCTATTTTCTTGTGACAATTTTCTGAAACTTTAAATGACTATCTTTTTTATTTTAAATCATTTCCATCATCTTATTTTTTCAGTGGGAAACAAATCCATGGGTCTCTGCATTGTTGCGATTTTAAAATGAAGCTAACTAGAATATTTCCAAAGTTAAAACAAGAAAATGTTTTATGTCATATGATTTGACTTGCCTAAGATATTTAGAAAGACTTCTTCTCTACTTAAATTTATTCATTGTATGGTTAGAAATACGGTAAACTTAGTGCTCAAACATAAATGTTTTTTCTCTCATGGCATATGCAATGTGACTGTAATTCTTTAATGACTTGATTTGATTTATATTTACAGTTAGACAATGTTATTGAAACTCTTTAAGACATGTACATTTTAGCTAAACTTTCTACCTCTAATTCCAGAAACACAGTAAGATACATACTTCTATGATTTACATTTTTTTACATCTTATTATGAAAGCCCCAAAGTGTGAACACCTTTTATAAGCATATCAAATTACTTTTTCTGTATCACGTAGTTCTAATTCTAAGGAATGAAGCTAGATTTTCTAACAGTAGATTCCCAGAAGAATGCAATTCGAGAATTTCCAGAATAAATGTTCATTGTTCCATAACTTTTTGTGTGTAAAATGGAGACATTTGCTCAATGTTCTTTTGACGACTAAATTAATATATGCAAAATGTTTAAAAGGAGATGGGAAAGTTAGTACTGTAGGGAAGATACTTGCTTCAAGTGAAGTAGCCCTGTTTGATCTCTAGCATTTCCTGTGGTCCTCTGAGCACCATTAGTAGTAATCTGAGAGCATAGATCAGGAAAAGTCCTAAATTCCAATAGGTGTGACTTGGCTCTCCTCCCCCCCACCAACATACACACATAGAAGTGCCAGGCCATAGTATGTACTTAATAAATATTTCTGTTACTGTCACTGTCATCCCATTGCTCGTCGGTTTACTTGAGTGGGCATCAGTAACGTCTCTATTCCTCCCAGTCCTGAGATTTTACAGCCGCTCCTTACTCATCTTTCCCAAAGATTGGAGGCTCTTTCAGGGCCAGGGGAATAAGACCTATTATTACTGTTTTTGGCATATAGAATATGCCACAGGGAGCTTGCCAGGCTCTGCCTGTGTGGGAGGGATACTCTCCATTGCTTGCCAGGCTCTCTGGGAGGGTTGATATATATATATATATATATACATATATATATACATATATATATATCGCTATAATCTGTTACCTACAGTCTGAACTCCATCAAATGTGGTGTGGTAATTATGGAAAATGGGTAGGAAGTATCTTATGATGCACTTTGCGGCCGCACAGTATGGAAAGCAACCTGGAGCATGGCTGCGGTTGGGTAGTGGAGATGGGCTGCCGGGTCTGTGTGCCTTGGGGTGGGGAGGGTTCTCACCCACCCCCCTCTGGGGCACCCTGAGTGAAAACAGGCTGGCACGGAGTCCCTTTTGTTACTGTGGTTATTATTATTTTTACTTGTGTTAACTGAAATAGCAATGAAGCACAGGTTTTTCCAATAAAACATTTTTGTTAGAGTAAACTTTCATTCTAAAATATAAGTAAGACTTCATAATCTTTTTGCTATAAATATTAGTAAGTTTCCTGAGAGAGTAGAGCATAAAATTAGCATTGGTTCAAATTCATCCTTTACAAAGAACAGTTTTTGATACAGTCACCCTCTGATTTAAAAGCTCACTTAAATTCAAAGAAATGTAGTCACTTCTTTGATTCCTGTTCACATCATGAAGCTATCTTTTGAGAAGTGTTGTGGCTTAACTTTAGAGCTGAATAGAGGTTCTTTTTGAATGCTATTTCATCCATATTTCTAATTTGTTTTCTATACCGATCTCTGAGATTAAACAATCTTAAATCAAAGCCTTATTTGTTTGAGTTTAAAAAATACATTGATATTATTTAAGAACTACAGACTTCTTTTATACTCAACATCTGGAACACATTTTCTTAATAAGGACTCATGAATGGAAAGGGACAACAAAAACATCAAATACGGTAATACATTTTTCTTAAACTCAGCTTTGATACTGAATTCTCAACACTTTAATTTATCCTAAGTATAATATTGGTATTTTTGTTTCTAAAGAAATTATTTGATTAGAGATTAAGATAATTGACTTTAATTGTGAGCATTATAATATTGAAGTTATTATTTATATGTATGACCCTTAATCAAAACTTTTATAATTTTTACACAGGTAGTTAGAAAAAGCCTGTTAGAAAAAGAATTTCACACTATAATAAAATATAAAAATTTTCATCTGTCTGAATTATGCATTATTTAGCTTCACAAATGCTATACATATTCTCTCTTAAATTTTTACTTAAAAATTGCCACCTTTTTTTCCTGCTCATTTTCTCATTTTGTGTTTGAGTAAAAAGCAACCCCTCAGACCTGTTTTTTTTTTAAATTCCTATGTCTTTCCATTTCTGTCAAATTATGTCCATGTTCAAAAAACCAGAGTGCCCCAAAACAGATGACTGGTTAAAGAAACTCTGGTACATCTACACAATGGAATACTATGTAGCTGTCAGAAAACATGAAGTCATGAAATTTGCATATAAATGGATCAACATGGAAAGTATCATGTTGAGAGAAATGAGTCAGAAAGAAAGAGACAGACATAGAAAGATTGCACTCATATATGGAATATAATGTAACTGAGAAGTACAAGTTGGCAACAATGCAACTTCTGGCAGATATCTCTCTGGACTTAGTTACTAAAATACTAAATTACAGAAACCCAAAACTGAGAGGTCGCTAAGTGTGGTCACTCGACCTCATACCTCTTCATCCTCAGCAATGGAAAACAAATTATCTAATGCTTCCTTTTCAGCAGGTCTGACTTTAGGGGAGAGACTCTCCAAACAATAATAGTGAGTTTTGTTGAAATATTGTATGCAATCAAAGTGAAAGTAAAGTGAAATTTATTAGTTACACAGGCGGGGGGGGGGGCTAAGGGTGGGGGGACTAGGGGCGTGGGGGGTTAGGGGTGTGGGGGGGTTAGGGGTGTGGGGGGGCGAGGTGGAGCTATACTGGGGTTCTTGCTGGTGAAATATGAGCACTGGTGAAGGGATGGGTATTCGAGCATTGTATAACTGAGATTTAAGCCTGAAAACTTTGTAACTTTCCATATGGTGACTCAATAAAAAATTAAAAAAAAATATGTCCATGTTCATCATCATTTTAGGAAGGTGTAATTTAAATAATAGTAAAAAACTAAGTCCATAATAAGGCATTTTTGTTCTTGTTAATGGACTGTCATCTCCTCATGTAAGCATTATACTTTTTAGGTACAGGTTTATTTCCAGGAATTAAATATCCCATTATCTTTGTGCTATTATTTTTCCCAAAAAAGATAATATATATTGACCTACAATCAATTTATCTAAAAGAAAACCTATACATGCTCTAATTTATGTTATTTAATTTTAAAAAATTTTTGAAATCCTGTTTTAAATAGCAGACATATTAGCAAGTTTGTGAATTTGTTTTTAATGTTTGGGGAGATGAAAGTTAACAAATATAGATTACTTATTTTACTAGTGGTTAGGGGGAAGTAATTTTTTAATGAAGAAAGCAGTTAATTGATTTTAATTCTAGAACAGGCTATAAATATTCTCACAGACTAGTAACATACTGTCACAGACTTCATTTTGAGTAGTACTAGTATAAAAGACATTGATACACTATTTATTTACTTGTTTGTTTGTTTGGAGGGCCATACCTCACCATACTAAAGGGTTGCTCTTGGTTCTACACTGAGGAATTACTCTGGCAATTCTCAGGGGACCAGATAGTATGTTGGGGATTGGACCTTGGTTAGTTGCCTGCAATGCAAATGCCCTACTCATTGTAATATCTCCTTGGCCCCTTAATATACTCTTTATAATTATGTAATGGAGAAAAAGTTTATAATAGTCGTGTAAATAAAGATAAAATGTCCATTTTCACCTCACCATAAAGATTGCTTACACATGAAAGTGAGGAAATTCCAAATTTTATCTGTATGAATAAAAAATATTGTTATGAATCCTATTCTTATCTCAGTCATGTTTTTCCATTTTAAAATCTATAAACATACATTGGTATATAACCAATAACTACACTGATTATAAACTTTTTATCACTAATGTAAATTTTGCTTTATGGTTTAGAAATGATATTGAATAGCAAGCAGTAGGCATAGTGAATACAAATATTTGACCCATTTCAATCAAAGATCATATTAAATAGATATGGTTAAAAGTGTTAAAGGCATGATGCAGAACTGTAGGGACAGTACAGGGGTAAAATATTTGCCTTGCATCTGGCTGACTGAACTCTAAATCCTAACACTACATAACTATGTACAGTGCCCTGAACAATGCCAGTAGTGATCCTTAGTACAAGTAAACCCTGAGCATCAAATATGGCCCCCAGCCCTGTGGCCAAAAAAAAAAAAATACTAAGAAAGAGAAAAAATGTTTGCAGAAGAAGAGAAAAAGAGATAGTATAATATGAGATAAGGTCTTGCTTGACTTGCATATGATGATCCCAGTTCTATCTCTGGCACTGCAGGTGTTTTCCCAAGCACTGCCAGGGTCTCTCCTGGGCATAGAGTCAAGAATAGTTCCTGATTCCCACTTGGTGTGGCCCAAACCCTCCCTGAACCCTTAGTAAAGAAGTAAAAGTGTCCTCTGAGTTCAGAATGCTATTGATGTATCCCCTATAAATAAGTAAATGGGTTCCCTGGACACACAATGCTAATGATGTCTCTAAAACTACCAAAGATATACGTTAACACTGGAACTTAAATCAGAAAACCAAAGAGTTTAACTACTGTTAGGACTCTTGGAATTCTCACTTTGTCTTATCCGTTTAGTGGAAAGTTCAGCAATTACCAGAATCTAACTCAGTTGTCTGAGTTATTTTTTTCATTTTTATCTAATTGTACAAGCTTGAAATTGTGTCATGAGACATTAATATAATTTGACAGTAAACAAGCTTGCAAAGGAGTCTGGAGAATGTAGTTGGAGCCTCACAGTACTCAGAGTCCAGAGGTGTAGCTTTGTTAAATAGATACACATCAGGTTAGTCCAATATTTTGTCTATTTGTATCCATACATATATGTCTACCATATTTGGACTCACATAAATTATATGTACTCCTACATTTAAACTTCATAAAAATATATATTTATATCATATGTATGTTCTTTATATATGTATGTCTATATATGTATATACATATATATGCATAATGTACATCTCCACCTCATAAGTTATACACTGTTCTTGGTAAAAATTCTCTCACTTTTCCAAAAGGGTAATAAGCTAATTATTATCTCTCATTAATTTTATTGTCTTGATAATTTTATTTATTGTTATAGTTAATAAACATTTAATCAGGATATTCATTTCCATAAATAATTATATCGAGTAGTAAAATTATTACTAAAATTCTTTATAAGGTAAATAAAATAAAATAAGTGGTTATAGTACACATTACCAAACATGGTATGTGTCTTCCTTCCCCCATGCTTCTTCATCTAAAAGTACTTCACATTTACATTGAATAATAAAGCTCCTATAAAAAGGAGTCTGAGAAATATAACTAGCAGACTTCTAACTTAGTAGTGTAGTGTAAAAACAGAATATAATAGTGGTCTCAGGACAAACACAGAATGTTCTCACTTACATGTGTACAGAGGACTAGATGAGGGAGTGCAATGTTTGAAAGAGATTACCTAGATCACCTTTGGCCCTAGAGTGTAGAGGAGAAGGGCAGAGAAGGAGAGAAAGTGAGGGAGAAATAAGAGATAGATGGAAAATAATGGGGAGCACAGGTCCAGAGGATTTAAATATATCGGTATTATGTAAGAGTGGTATAGCTAATTATCCAAATCATAGTCAATAACACTGAAAACAAAAGATCATAACTTCAACTACAAAAACTAAATTTGTGCCTATCTGAAAATGTCTGCTGATAGATACTGATAAATTATGCAAATCTATGTAACATGATCTTTTCTAGACCATCAAATGTTATTTTTTTCATTTTATCATTCTTTTATTTCCAATACTGAAAAACTACTATTTGTAATAAAAAAACTTAATTTACACCATAACAAAACAATAAGATGATTATGTAATAGGACACATAATTAAAATTTTCAATGTTGCTAAAAATACAATAAAGTGACAAGGAAAACACTCCAAGGGGTAGTGTATATGCTATGAGTCTACCCAGCTTTAATTCTCAGTACACAGGGCTTCTGGGACATTGACAGGCATAGTCCTGAACATCCCCAAGCACTGCTAAGATGATTCTAGTGGTCCACATCACATAGGAATGACAGCTTGACATCCTCAGCCCTAGCACCAAACTACCTGACAGCTGACTGAGTCTTACCAGGTGTGGCCCTGAAACCACCTGAGTACTCACTGGGAGGAGCCTCAGAACCTCCAAAAAGTAAAGTATTTTTAACATATTAACATAGTTTTAACATATTAAAAATATAAAATAAAAAGAAATTATAAAACAAAAATTTACATGTTTTGTAGCAACAATAGCAGAGTAAGTAAAAGCTTGGATATCATTGGTTTAAGTCTTTATTTCAAAACTTTAAGTTTGTGACTTCTGAAGACTAACTTTTCTTCCTTAGAGATTTCTTATGTGAATATGGAAATGAAAGTGTCAATTTAACAAGGCTGTTATGATGATTGATTGAAATACTGAATGCAGATCACACCATCATTCTTGACAACATTGAGTTCATATTAAAACAGGGGAATAATTAACTCTACCGTAACAATAACATATACATGAAGACTTTAAAAGCTCATTTTGGCATACTTGATAGAGAAATGAACTGGATGAAACAGTATGCCACTTGCTAAATGTATGAGCACATATCAAACTTACATATTTATAATCTATATCATTATTTAGTATATTTTTATAAATATATGATTGTATGTTTTTGAAGACTATATTTAATATAGTGAATATATGTGTATATATTCACATATACAACATGTCAATAGACAGTTACCGGTTATTACATAGAATATGTAAGTTTAGGGAGTCTAAGTCAGAATTCTGATGTTCACTTTACTTACTCAATGTCCTCAGACATGTAAATATAAAGAAGAAAATGAAAAACTATCTACATACTTGCCATAATTAAATTAATTAACCACATTTAAAGACTGAGTCCAAGATATGTTAATTCATTTTTATCACTTGTATCACTTGTCATCACTTGTCACCCCATTGCTCATCGATTTGCTCAAGTGGGCACCAGTAACATCTCCATTAGTCCCTGTTACATGCTAGTATAGCCCAGTGGCATCTGCGTGCTACAGGAACATGAAGAGCCTCAAACAGTTCATTTAAGGTCTTGACGAAGAAATCTGATCATCTCACAGGTGGGTGGCCAGGCGTTCCCTTGAAGTTCCATGGAATCCAGTCAGTAACAGCTCTAATCAGCGGTCATTTCCAAATTGCATTATGTGTCTGGCCCATCTGATATTCGATACTTTGGCAAACAAGTAAGCATCACTGATTCTCAATTGTCAATGGAGATCAAACTCTGGATTCCTTCTCTCACTTGCATGAAATGTGATTCTCCAAACATAGCTCTTTCGATTCCTCTTTGGGAGACCCAAATAGCATTCTCATCCTGTTTTTGTAGGGCCCAATCTCTGAGGCATAGGTTAGTGCAGGAAGAACGGGGGAGTCAAAAAGATGTGCCCGAACCTGGAGGTTCTTCATTCTCTTAAGAACTTCTTCACGCTCTTGAAGGTGTTCCATGCTACTTGTTCCTCCTGTGCAACTCAGGTGCCAGTTGTTTGTCATGTTGAGTTCTTGACCCAGGTACACATAACTGCTGCATTTGGAGATGTTCATTCTGTTGAGAGCAAAAGGAAGGTCAGAAACTAGTCCATTTCTCATGAACATTGTCTTTGTGAGATTCAACTGCAGTCCAACCTTTCCAAACTCATGGTCAAAGTCAGCCAGCATTTGTGCTATTTGGCTAATGTTTGGTGTTTTTAGAATGATGTCATCAGTGAAGCTGAGGTGGTGTAGTCGCTGGCCATCTACCTTACTCCCATTCCTTTCCATTCCAGCCATCATATGACGTTCTCAAGGGTGGCACTGAAGAGTTTCAGTGAAATGGTATCACCCTGCTGAACCCCTCTCTTAATGTTGATGATCGCTTCCTGTGTAATGGTGAATCCGTAATATAGCTCATGGAGGATCCTGATGTACTGAGTTTGAATGCCCTGTTTGGCTAGGGCTTCAGTGACTGCTTCAGTCTCAACAGAATCAAAGGCCTTTAAATCAATGAACGTTAGACAGAGTTTTGAACTCTGGGCATTTTGAACTTTCATGAAACCTCAGTGAGCTTGGTCACTGTGTGGATATGGCCAATGTGGATATGCTGAATCCTTTTGGAACCCAGCTTGCTCGCATGGTTGCTCTTCTTCTAGTGTTCTGCCAATCCCATTCAGGATGACACGAGTGAACAACTTGTAGACTATGGACAATAGGCAGATTGGGCGATAGTTGCTAATGTCGTGAATATCTCCCTTCTTATACAACAGAATGGTCCTGCTGGTTTTCCATTGGTACAGAACCTTGCATTCAGGCAGGTAGCATGTGAAGAGCTGAGCCAGTGTATTGATGAGTACTACCAGCAGACTCTTCAGGTGTTCGGGTCTGATCTTGTCTGGACCGGGTACACTGGATACTGAAATATCCATATTTCATATGAAGCTGTATGTT
Source organism: Sorex araneus (assembly GCF_027595985.1). Classification (NCBI taxonomy): domain Eukaryota; kingdom Metazoa; phylum Chordata; class Mammalia; order Eulipotyphla; family Soricidae; genus Sorex; species Sorex araneus. The sequence goes on from NC_073304.1 coordinate 52,766,295, forward strand.
TCTTTAACGATGAAATTGCGTGTCGGATTTCAGAAAGGGAGAACTCTGGGAATAAGATATCCATACTATGGAATTTGGTATATGGGCAGGTGGATCTATCGAAGAGATCTGAGTATAAGTCATGGGTACCATCTCCATCGCCCTTCTGGAAGATGTGATGGATCCACCAGTACATCGGAGGGCAGCCATCTTGGTCTTATAGTTGGCAAAGGATAGGTGGGCATTGTGAATACTTTTCCTGGCTTCTGCCACATCAGCCAACACTGCTGCTCTTGTCTCTTTGAGGTTTTCCTTTATTGCTTCTCTACACAGCGTTGCGAGCTCAGACTTTAGCTTGTGATTGCCTGAGGCTCACGCCAAACCACATTGGTGAATGAGCTCCAGAGTTTCTGAAGACAGGCATCTTTTAATGGCTTTCTCTCTAAGCATTCCTTGCACAATCATAGAGGTGCTGAACCCGTCTATTGTATTCCTTGTTGATGTCAACTACGGCATCTTCCCATATTGCCACAATAGTGCCAAAGAGCTCCCAGTTGGTGGTCATTCTGGGAGTTCTCTTCTTAAACTTTGCAGCCCTTTATCCCTGCTCCATGAAGTAGAATTTCACATGAAGGATACAGTGGTCTGATTCCGTTTGGAATTTTGGAACAACAGCAACATCAGTCAGGCAAAACCGTTGATTGAGAGGCTAGAGGAACCAGTTGGGATGGGAGATGCATGCCGAAAGTAGATAATGGACCAAACATGATGACCTCTCAGTGTCTGTGTTGCAAGCTATAATGCCAAAAAGTAGAAAGAGAGTATAGGGAATATTGTCTGTCATAGAGGCAGGGGGAGGGTGGGAAATGGAGGGTATACCCGGGATATTGGTGGTGGGGAATGTGCACTGGTGGAGGGATGGGTGTTTGATCATTGTGAGATTGTAACCCAAACATGAAATCTTGCAACTATCTCACGGTCATTCAATAAAATTTTAAAAAATTAAAAAAAACTGTTGATTGAATATGATGTGGTCAATTTCATTGTGGAAATGTCCACCGCGACACTTCCCTCTCTAAATTTGGATTCAGCCTTCTGGAACTGTGAATTATCATGGATGGTCTTGGTCGACATGATGAACTCAGACAGTCTCTCCCTGTTCATTTCATTCTAGGCCTTTGGTCCTGATGTGGAGTTCTTCGGGCGATCTTCTAGGTCCTATCTTGGCATTAAAAATCACTGAGAATGACCTTGTAGAATGTGTGGTCTTCTTTATATAATGTATCCAACCCTATGTAGAACTTCTCAATTTCTTTTTCGTAGGATTTTGATGTTGGTGTTTGACAACGAAGATAGAAACTGCTGGCAATCAGCCATATCTATTCAAACGTAAGCATCTGATTCCAGTTGTTAGGCATTCGAACTAATCAATTCTCAAGATCAAGTTCGTGTTGATGAGGACATTGACACCACCGATGCCTCTACTATCGCATGTTCTAAAGACATTGATTTTTATGTTTGACATTATTAGTGATAGCTTCCAACAGAAAAGTGATTTGTAATTCTATTTATAAAAACTTACCTTGTAGAAAAAATGTAAAATGATGTTCCAATATTTGGGTTGATGCACATCAAAGTATGAAATATAATAGTGGCCACAGGGATAGAGATAAATGGGCAGATTTGAGAATTAGATGAGATAAAATTGACAGCATGTAGTGACTGGTTAAACACAGAGATATAGAAGATGAGAGTAATACCTATGTCTTACTTGAACAAAAAAATGAGCTTAGCAGGATAGATGAAAATATAATTATGCTAATTCTGAGAATGCCAATATTTCTGCATATTGTTAATCTGAGATGTCTTTAGGGATACATTTTAAATTCTCTTGTACATGGGAATGAGTTGAAGATTTGAGAGTAAATAAAATGCACTGAGTGAGTAAATTCAGGGGCTAGACTGGTAGTACAACAGTTAGTACTTTTGCCTTGAACGTGGCCAACTCAGGCTTAAACCTCAGCATCCAATATGTTCCCCTGAGCCCTGCCAACAGTTATCCCTCAACACAGAGTCAAGAGTAAGCCCAGAGCACTGCTGAATGTGAACCCCAAATAAAACCAAACAAAAACCAAAAGAGTAAACCAGGAACTACTAGGAACCCCATTGAATAATAGTATAACATCTTTAACTATGCAGATTATGAAATATCTTTGTTTATTTTTCTCACTGAACTATCACAGAGATATTGTGAGAAAAACATAATTATCATTGCATAAATGAGGGTTTAGGAGAGAGTTGAAAGGGCTGAAGCAAGTGCTCTGCATACTAAAGACCAGGGTTCAATTCTTAGGCAGCATACGGCTACATGAATACCAGTGGGAGTGACGCTCAAATATTAAGTCCAGTGCAGTCGCCAAACACTGCAGGGTATGCCCCACCCACAAAAAAAAGCAAAGCAAAAAAATTTTAATGCTTGCATGTGATAGCATGAGAATTTCTGTAGAATAAATCAGGAGAATAGTTGGAACAAGGAGAGACTAGAGACTGTAGTTTAAGGGTATCTGGAATGAAATGTCAAAAACCAGCAACTGATAAAGCCTGTTCAGGATAAAATAAAATACCTCTCAGAAATGCTACTGTTATTAAAGAGCTTAATACAAATGCATGTTAAATAGAGAAGAATTGTAGCAGTGTCACACTGTCCTCTCGTTGTTCATCCATTTGCTTAATCGGGCACCAGTAACGTCTCCATTGTGAGACTTGTTGTTACTATTTTTGGCATATCAAATACGCCATGGGTAGCTTGCCAGGCTCTGCCATGGGGGTGGGATACTCCTGGTAGTTTGCCAGGCTCTCTGAGGAGGGACAGAGGAATTGAACCCGGGCCAGCTGCGTGCAAGGCAAATACACTACCCACTGTGCTATCATTCCAGCCCAGAGGAGAATTATTTGTAAAAATATTTTTCTGGGAGCTAATTTACGTTCATATTGCTATTTATTGTTCAAATAATGTATGAAAATTTTCCAAAAAATTAAAATAGCACTTTAGAAAATTTTTGTGAAAAGGCAATCTGAAATACATTATACAATCCAATAATAAGAACATATTTATACTAATCTCTACAAAGCTAGAAGGAGTTTCAAATAGAACATAAAAAAGTTGTTTGCTCTCATATTAAGAAATTCTCAAACTGAAAATAAATTTACATCTTAACATACATATAAAGCATTCTACAAAAGGTAACATAATTATGATATATATCACTAACCTCCTTATAAATTTCAAGTTTAACTGACAGGATGCAGACTGAAATGCATTTATATGAGGTTCCCTCCAAAGGTAGCTTTGAGAAACATACATGTTAAAGTTTTAGTGGGAGTTACAACCCCAGAGCAGCAAGATTGGCAGAGAAAGGAAAACAAAGAAGGGAAAAGTAGAAAACAAATGCAAAGTATTGTGTTAGCAAGCTGCTTCACACAATAATACAGCTGCTTCTTCAAGAGAAATCAAACAGAATCACTGTGTCACAGAAGTCAGTCCATGAAAGAGAGGAAAGAGGGAAAATATGTCTGCAGTTCCTTCTTATTTCCAGATTTTATTCCACAGACATTTATCTCATTCTTCCAGTACATTTGCAATTTGTGTATTTGGTTCTTCGGGGAACCTACTGCAGAAGACAGATTTTATACCCTAAATTTGGGAAATTGATCTTAGTCTATTAGTAGTCAAAAAATGTCATCAGTTATTTTCTGAGCTGTTACAATTCAGCTCTTTTAGGTACCCAGCCCTTTCTTTAGGGTTGATGGAGAGGCAGTGGACGAGGCAATGAGAAGCAGATTTTGAAGAAATTTTGAAGGTTTGAGCATTGTGTAACTGAGACTTAAGACTGAAAGCTTTGTAACTTTCCACATGGTGATTCAATAAAAATAAATAATTTTTTTAAAAAAACAAACAAAAATAAATAAATAAATAAATAAACACACACACAAAAAAGAAAGCAATTATAATGAACAAATGTTGGGAGGCTCAACTAATTTTATGTATAAAACTAAACATAAATAATTGCAGATGTTGCAGTTAAACATTGTTGCTCATGTGGTATGTCACTTATGTTGGATTCTAGTAAAATAAAAAATAAAGCCAAGTCTTGACCTAAAAAGCTCACAGACTGTTGAAAATGTAGAGCAACCAACAACATACTATAAAACAATAACAGAAGGTAATCATGTTGATGATTACTTTTGTCAAACTAGGATTAAAAAACAAAGGAACATCTATCTTGTTCTCAAAGATGAGAAAGATCTGAAATAACTCAAAAAGGATGATGCTAAATTTCCCACTTTGAAAGTATGATCTGTCTCACAAGGTGCTTAGGTAATCTAGGTTCTAGTCTCAATTTTGTTATTTTTCAGTATCAGGAAACTGACTAAATTCTCTCATGGGTTTTCCATATTTACGAAAGATAAAAAGATTAAAATGATAGCCTAAAGTTCAAAATATTTTATCTCTAAAATACCTGTATAAATCACTCTGCCATGCCTCAATTTATATTGTACTCATTATATTCATAATTGAAACTTAAAATTTTTTAAAAAGTATTCATTCTGCTTTTCCTCACTTAAAAATATAAGAATTCATCACTCTTTACCATTGTATTTTTGGACATGTGTCTTTAACACTAATCAGTTTTTCTGATTTAGGGCAGAGAATTTGAAATTTGCTTACCTGGCTTTTGAAAAAGTGTACAGATATTTATATTCAAATAAACTATTTTCCTTTATGTCTTATTAGATTTCTCATAGATGATTTTTTTAATATTATTTTCTTGATTTCTTCAGTTATATTCTCAAAAAAGTTTTTATAATAAAATGGTTTCTTGTTGGTCTGGGGTTCAGAAATAAAGATATACCACTTTTCTATACCACCAGTATGTGAAAGCATATAATTCAGAATCACTGTCACTGTCATCCTGTTGCTCATTGATTTGTTCAAGTGGGCACCAGTAACATCTCTCATTGTGAGACTTATTGTTACTGGTTTTGGCATATCCAATATGCCACGGGTAGCTTGCCAGGCTCTGCTGTGTGGGCTCGATACTCTCAGTCGCTTGTCGGGCTCTCCAAGAGGGGTGTAGGAATTGAACACGGGTTGGCCGAGTGAGACTGTAACCCAAACATGAAAGCTTGTAACTATCTCACGGTGATTCAATAAAATTTAAAAAAATTAAAAAAAGAAAAAGAAAGGCGAACGCCCTACTGCTGTGCTATCACTCCAGCCATGATTCAAAATATAACAAGCAAACTTTAAAATGTGCTGGGCAAGTAAGCTGGGAGATGGGAAGGAAATTTGGGACACTGGTGAAAAGAATATGAAGCCAGTGATAGAACTGGTGCTGGGACAGTATGTTCCTGAAACTCAACTATAACTAACTTTGTAAATTGCAGTACCTTAATAGTTTTTTTAATTATTCTTTATGAAGTTGCTGTAAAAAGTCCTAAAGATACATATTATCTATATGAAATCAATGCTGTCAATAAAAAAATAGGACACCAATTTCGATAATATGTCTAAAAGAAATTTGAGTCAATAAATTTGACTGAAGAAAAATGACAACTCTTTTTGAAAAGTGCACTAAAATGTTTAAAGGAGAGCCAGAGTGATAGTTCAGTGGGTAAAGAGTTTGCCTTGTGTGTGGCTGACCCAGGTTTGATCACCAGCATCCCATATGGTCCCCTTAGCACTGCCAAAAGTAATTGCTTAGTTCAGAGCCAGGAGTATTCCTGAGCCTTGCCCGGTGTGACCCAAAAAGAAACAAAAAATGTTTTTAAGGAATGATACCCATATCAACCTTGACCCCAGAGTGTAGGGAGGAGAAGGAAGAGGAGTAGGAGGAGTGAGAAAAGAGATAGATGGGAAGCAGTAGGTGCTAGGTCAGGAGATTAAGGTAAAAGATGGTGTAAAGGACTGATAGAGACAAATATCTAAACCACAGGGTCTGCAACACTGAAATCCACACTTGAACAAATGAATTTAGAATTTAGAACAAATGAATATCTTTCAAGAGGGCAGGCTGGAGTACGGGGGATATGGAAGGGAACCTGAGAACATTGGTGGAGGGAAATTGACACTGTTGATGAAATTGGCGCTACAATATTATATGTCTAAAACTCAACTATGAATAACTTTGCAAATAGCATTGCTTTAATAACATTTTAAAAGTATTCTTTTTAATGCTTGAGCCATAATCATCACATTACTAAGTGAAGCTTTATAGATTTGCCTCAAATAAATCTATCTTTAATTATAGAATTCTGCAAGTTTGTGTTTTCCTTTGCTTACGGGTATAAGCTATCACATTTGATTTGTAAAATATTACACTTAAAAATTTTTAGCAGACACTATTATTTTAAAGAATTGTCAAGCTAAAAATACTGGTTAGGCATCTTTGACTTTAAAAGCAGGTAATTAATCTGCAGTATAGACAGATCCAGAATCACAGATATCCAATAGAATATAGCAGAATAAAAATTATCTTTTCTATCTTCAGCAAGTTTCAAGCACTGGTTGATGACTTTGGAGTGAAGAAATTGAAAATGCACAGTATACAAAGGTAAAACCTTATGGGAAACCATAAGCCAAAAGCACAATGGACTTGAAAAGAAATTATGTATAAATATATATATTTTTTAATCTGTGTCCCAAAAACTACTGGCATCTGTAATTGACACTTTCCTCATATAAACAATTACTACTTTAAGGTAACTGTCTCAGTCCATTAAGGCTGCTATAATGAAATAAACTTAGACTGAGTGGTTTAAAAGCAGCAGAAACTTACTTCTTATAGTTTGAGACACTTGAAGTCCAAATCAGAATGTTAGCATAACCTGGTGAAAGCTGTCTTGTGAGTGACAGGCTTCTCATTATAGCTTCATATGTCAGAAGGATCAGAGACTTCTCTGGAGTCTCCTTAATATGGCATTAATCTCCTGTATGGGACCTCTGATTCTCAGGATCAAAGGTCATCACGATGGGTATCAAGATAATGTGTGAATTTTGGAAAGGCATAAATATTCAGAACACAGTACAGATATTAATTTTTCCAAGTTAAATGATTTAAATTACTATCAAATTTAATTGTAATAATATTATTTTATTCCTGGGCCCAGAACATTTTTAGATTTTATTAGATTCTTTGGTGGCAATCTCTACTTATGTATTCACAAATAAATATATTCACAGATTAGAAATTCTTTTAGATAATTTACATTCAGCTTTCTATTTTCACTTTTCCTTCTAGACTGATGTGACCAGTATGGCAATGCATATTTCATGGGGTAATAGATGAGTCTTGGTTGCCCTCTTGCTCCCTTTTTTAAGCTACAAATCACAATTATATGAATATATTGAAAAGAAGAAAGATTTCTGAGATGTCACAAAGTCAGTAGAAAAATTATAGTTGATAGCTTGCTTGGGTAATGTTTTTTTTGCTATGTTTGGTACTTCTGTACCCCAATTTGAAATAGGAAGTGAATAACTTTGTTTACTGGGATAGCCTTTTGATACATAGTTCATATATACTAAAAATAATTTTAGCATAAGAGAATTCTATATATTAATTTTTCAATTGTTTTTGAAGTTTATAGAAATATGGATGTATAAGAATATAACAAAACACATTTTAACACTGAACTGGAATCATATCACCAAATGGGTCTTCAATCAAGTGTTATATCACAAGCAATATTACCATTGCCAGCCTTTACTTCTATTAGCCATCTGGCATAGATTTAAGTAGTCTGAAGTAACAGGAACTTCTTTTATTTTTCTTTTCTTTGTTTTAAATTAATGCTTTGCAATACTCTAGAAAAATACACATGTTGAATCATCTAGAAACACCCTAAGAAAAAGTAATGGCAAAATGCAATGTGATGTTGAGGAGCAAATCACTTTAGAAATCAAGAGATATATACCCTAATCACATTTTCACAGCTGGATTACTTGAACGACACTAGGAAAATCAGTTGTTCTGGTTTTTGGTTTCTTCCTTTAAAAGTGAAGTGGTTGTGCTAAATAATAAATGCAGCATATTTATTATTTCTTATTTTCACACTGTCACGCATCCATATTCAATGGCTGTGAAACAATCAGAGGAAAGATGATAGTCATTACATTTATTATGTTAAATACTCATATGATTGAGTTTATACAGGGATCTGAGTTAGAATATATAAAAAAATTTGAGACAAGCATTATTTCATTTTGTACCTATTATTAATCACTTGAGTTATGATCATTTAGAATTATAAATGTGAATAAAACTATGACACATATATGGAAACATGGAAATAAAACATCTAAAAATTTATATCCTTCAATCTAGTGCAGGTAAATATAATAATATTCAAAGACTGAAGCTTTTTTGTATTGCTATTTTGCATTCTTAAATAATCGCTTTGCTCTTCCTCTCTTCTCTCTCTCTCTCTCTTTCTCTCTCCTCTCTC